>NW_006399770.1:17476803-17482199 GCF_000299155.1 Elephantulus edwardii
TGTTCTGCATATGGGTTGAAAAGGTATGGAGATATGACACATCCCTGGTGTACACCTTTCACAAATTTGAACCATGCAGTGTTTTCTTGCCCCGTTCTGATGACTGTCTCTTGGTCCAAGTTTAGGTTTCGCATTAGAACAATCAAGTGTTCTGGGATTCCCATTCTTCTCAGAGTCAGCCAGTTTGTTATGATCCACACAGCCAAATGACTTTGCATAATCAATGAAACACAGATAGACATTCTTCTGTTATTCCCTGCTTTCAGGTAAGATCCATCTAACATCAGGTACAATATCCCTATTACCACAACCCCTTCTAAACCCAGCCTGGACTCTGGCAGTTCTCTGCTGATGTGCTGTTCCAGTCAGTTTTGGATAATCTTCAGTCGAATCTTGCTTGCGTGTGAAATCAATGATACCTTTCTATAGTTTCCACACTCTGTTGGGTCACCCTTCTTCGGGATGAGAACAAATATAGATCTCTTCCGGTCAATTGGCCAAGTGGTTGTTCTCCAGATTTCTTGCTTAGGTCATTATAATTATATAGTGACTCCAAGTAGTGTAATGTTTTGTATGGAAACTGTATATTTGTGCTCTTTTCTTGGTCTGAGGTCCATGGGACTGAAGGCTCAACAGTGAATCCCCCAAAATACCTGAATGAGAAACCAGAAAGCCTGTTGTTTCTTCCTAGAACTGACATCTCTGCCTCACTGTCACACTCCCTTCTGTTTGAGCTTAAGAGGTCCCACATAGTGTAGCTAAACAGTAGTGACTCCCCCAAAGTACCTAGATGGGAAACTAGGATGCATGTTGTTCCCTTCCAGAACTGGCATCTCTACAAAAGCTGCTGCAGCTGCACTGCTCCCTTTCATTTGAGTTTAAGGGCTTCTGTCTGGTGTAACTAAACAGCAGTGTTTCTGCAAAACACTGTGTGTGCCACACTGCACCTCTTCCTGATGTGCTGCTCTTAATAAAGTTTTCCTTGCCTTTGCTGACTTTCTACCTTTCAAAACATGATGTTCTTTTTTTTCAAGGCCTGATACCACATAACAACATGCTCAAAGTAAGGTAAATGGTATTTTATCAACCTTTTTTCCATATAGCACCCTCATTTGCACTTTTTTCAAGAAATACGTGTTTGATATTTTGTTGGTTCATAGGGTATTCAGCACTCTTTCCAACAACAAAACCCAAGACATTGATTCTACTTTTGTCATCCTTATTCATTGTCCAGCTTTCAGATGAATAGCAAGTACTTATGGTTTAGATCAGGTGCACTAACTATAAATGTTCAGAAACAGAAAAGAATCCTAGTATGTTCCAAGAACAACAAGGGATTTATAACACTGGGAAGAAGAAAGAAGAATGGTAGATAAGCGCGGGACAGTTTCACTGTATTTGACTATGACACGTAGGCCCAGGTCATGTAGCAAGCCTTAAAGCCTGTGATAGGATATTTTTTTAAAGTGATTTGGTTATAGAATATTTTGAAAAGGTGGTAACAAAATCTAATTAAACAAGATTACTTGTTTAATTTCCTAGTGATGAAAAAAGATTACTCTTTTCTGAATAAGGAGTAGAATAAAACAGAATAAGACTGTTAGTACAGAGTCTAACAGGACGGATTGTGGTGTTTGTTTCCCCCCCCCCAAAATCTTAATACTTACATAAATAAAATACTACAATCCTAAATTATTAACCACTGAATACTATTTTTTGAATATTTTTTGTATCCTAAAAAGGTATTTATGTAAATCATGAACCTCTTAATAACTGTTCTTTTGTTAAGTAGGCACTTTTTTGATGTCTAAAGAAGTCCTGACATTTATATACCTGCTCATTCTTTCTTCTTCATAAATATTCTCCCAAGAATGTTTGATGAATAAAACGTGACTGAGCATCAAATGACCTAAACTAAAGTTTTGTGCTTTCTGTAATTGTGACTGTGATTTCCCACCCTCTCTCTCACCTGCACTATGGCTTTGAATAACTGTGAAGGCTTGCTTCAACACTTATCCTGGTGTCCAGCATAAAAGAATCAATCAGTTAATGCCAAATAAAAGTGTGAACATTTAACAGAATCAGGAAATACTCTGAAGTGATTTGTTGGAGATCAATGTTTGAATTAAGGAGAAAATTACTTTTTTTTATAATTATAAATCTGCTTTGCTTGCTTGACTTCTAAATAATAGCAAACATGAAGATTCTCAAGGGTATTTCTATTTTGCCCTCTTGTAAATACTTCCGTCATAACATTTTTATATATAGTGTGGGAACATAAGCACTCAGAACCTGTCACCCAAACTAAAGAATCTAACTTTCCCAAAACACCTATCAGTTAATACTAACCCCATTCTGACTCAGAGAATAAACATGGCAGAATAGAGTTCTGTATTTTTTATTTGCTTATTTTGCATATATTTATTTCTTTTTGATGATATACATACAGCAAAAGAATCTACTATTCAGTAATTTCTGCCTGCAGTATTCTATAGCACTATTTACGTTCTTTGTGTGCCATCAACTATCCCTCTCTACTCAACTTATTTAATCAATATCAATTTGTTGTTGTTGTTGTTATGTGCCGTCGAGTCGTTTCCGACTCATAGCGACGCTATGCACAACAGCCCTAAACCCTGCTCTATCCTGCGCCAACCGCACCGCCTCTGACACACCCATCCCGATTACCCCAGTCACCGAATCAATCCATCTCATAGAGGGTCTTCCCCTCCTGCGTTGTCCCTCAACCCTCCCAAGCATGATGTCCCTCTCCAAGGACCCGTCCCTCCTGGCAACATGTCCAAAGTATGTCAGACGAAGTCCCAGAATCCTTGCCTCCAAGGAGTAGCTTGGTTTAATCCTCTCCAAGATCAATTTAGACTTACTAAATGTGTGGTTATGATTACATAAACTAACTTCTCTCTGAGAATAAATTTTCTGAGCTTATGAAAAAGCAACAATAGTTCTTACTCATCTTACTGAGTTATAAAAGGAATCTCATCATGAAAGAAAAAGTTCAACTAAAGTATTTGAAGTTTCAACAGCATTAAACTGTTTTACAAAAATATGATTATCTTTAGTTTTTACAGTACTTTTATGTGCATAAATTAGTTTCATAACTTTAAATGATTAAACATGTAATTACCTTAGACACCTGAATAAACTAGGAAGTCAAAATACTTATTATCTACAATCTGGTAACTCTTAAGTGTGCTTCAACTCATGTTTTTCATTATTATTAAAAAATTGGGGAAGCTACACTCCATATTAATATGTGTATTTATAGACTCCTACATTAGCTTTTTATTTTTATTATTCAAACACTATTTTCTATTTCTTTATATTTATAAATTAGTTAAAATAGCTCTGTTTACCATCCAATATGTGTTTGTTTCTCTTATTTTAAAAATACTTTTGAAAAAAAATGTGTATAGTAATATAATCCTAAGAACTTTCTTTTCTGTCCTTAATTTTTGAATTGGTAATTTAATGATTTCTAAAATTATTGAATTCAAAGTAGAAAGCATTTTTTCACTCAACAAATTGTACCAACTTTTGTACCATATGTCAGTTTATATCCAAAATTTTAGAGATAAAGCCTCAATGAACCAGACAAAAATGTCTTCATTTTTGTTGTTTAAAGATTAATTGGAATTAAAAGTCTTGAAATGAAAAAAAAAATAAAAAGATAAACTTCAAGCTAAATTGATGTTATTAGTATGTGTCCTGTGACCCATAGCACCAACAACTCAGAAACCTGCCCTGGCCTGAGCCAATCTCACTAATTTTAACACGTCAACCTCCATTGCCCCAGTTACTGTATCAATCCATCTCATGCAAGGTCTTCTTCTCCTGCACTACCCCTCCATCCTTCCAAGCATGATGTCCTCCTCCATGGACCAGTCTCTCCTGGCCATGTGCCATATATGAAACGGAGCTTCAAAATCCTAGCCTCCAAAGAAAAACTTGGTTTCACCCTCTCCAAGATAGACATATTTGTTTTCTTGGCAGTCCGTGGTAAGTTCAAGATTCTTCTCCAGAATGACATCTTAAAGGTATCTATTCTTCTTCTGTCACCCTTAGCCATTGTCCAGCTCTCTGATGTCTAGCATGTAATTGGGAAGACCATGGCCTGGATCAAGTGCACCTTAGTCTTTAGACTGAGATTGCTGCTTCTCAGTACTCTGAAAATGTCCATGACAGCAGATTTACCTAACTCCATTTGCATTTTGATTTCCTGACTGCTGGTGCCAAGAGTGTTTATTGTGGAGCCGAGCAAGCTGCAATCGTTAACAACTTCAATCTCTTCTCTGTTCATCATGATGCTGCCAACTGACTCAATGGTGACAATCTTTTCTTTTTGATGTTGAGCTTCAATCCATATTGAAGACTACAGTCATTGACTTTCTGCAAATAGTGCTTCAGGCCCTCTTCAGTTTCAGCAAGCAAAGTTTTGTCATTTGCATAATGTAGGTTGTTGATGACCCTTCCTCTAATCTTGACGCCACATTCCTCCTCATAAAGATTTGTTTACCGAATGATCTGTTCTGCATAGAGATTGAAAAAGTATGGAGACATGATACATCCCGGATGCACTCTCTTCCTGATTTTAAACATGCAGTGTTTTCCCGCTCTTTTCTGAGAACTGCTGCCTGGTAGAATCATAGGTTTCACATAAGCACAATCAAGTGTTCTGGGATTTCTGTTTTCTTCAAGGTTAGCTACAGTTTGCTTTGATCCTCAAAGTCAAATGCCTTTGCATAGTGAAACACAGACATTCTTCTGGTACTCTTTGGTTTCTGCAAAGATTCGTCTGATAAGGGCAATAATGTCTCTAGTGACATAACCTCTAAACTCAGCTTTTATTTCTGGTAGTTCTCTGTCAATATACTGTTACAATTGTTTCTGGATAATCTGCAGCAGAATTTTGCTAGTATTAATATTAGTAATATTATTTAATAATTTCCACACTCTATTGGGCTATCTTTATTTTTTTAAATGAGGATAAATATAGATTTCTTCTAGTCAGTTGGCTAGGTAGTTATCCTCAGGATTTTTTGGCACAACTTGGTAAACACATTCAGGACAGCAGTTGTTTGTTGAAAGATGCCAACTAATATTCCATCAATTCCTGGACTTTTTTTTTTGTCAAGTCCTTCAGAGCAGCCTGAACTTCCTCCTTCATTACCATTGTCTCTTGATCATATGTTGTTTCTTAAAATTCTTCTGTCAGCCAGTTCTTTGTGGTACAATGACTCTGTGTACTCCTTCCATCTTCTTTTTTTTAATTATTATTAAATTTTATTAGTTTTGGTGAACATTTACAGAGATTTTGGGTTTTCATTCATTCATTGTTGCACTGTTTTCTCTACCCTCCTCCCCAGTTCGTTCTTCTT
>NW_006399770.1:17484604-17499006 GCF_000299155.1 Elephantulus edwardii
GAAGTGCCTGTTCATATCCTGTGCCATTTTTCTATTGGATTCTTTACCTTTATCTTGTTGTGGTGCTCAAGTATTTAATAAATTCTGGATATAAGTCCCTTATCTGATATGTTATTACCAAATACTTTTTCCCAGTCAGTGGCTTCCCTTTTTACCCTGTTGGAGAAGTTTTTGGATGTGCCCTTCCATCTTCTTTAAATGCTTCCTTAAACATTCCATATTCCTCCCACAGCATCCTTAAGCATTGCAACTTGTGGCTTGAATTTATTTTTTAGTTCTTTCAGTGTTCACTTATAAACTTTTTTTTTCTTTTTTACTGGTTTACATACAAGGTTCATAAGGTTCGTAGGCATTGTGAAAAAAAAAATGTACATGTACAAACTTTTAAGGCCCTAGTTATTACTCACCAAAACAGGATATTGATCTTGATGTCCTCACAGACTTTGGTCCTAAGACCTCAGACATTCATTCCTTCTGGATGTTTCATTATAACTCAGAAGTTTGCATAATTTTGCCTCCTCTTAGCTCTGCTATATACATGAATATTTTGACTACATATACTAATATGAATGTAATAATATCTTCTGTAAACCCTTCACATGATCATCAGTGTAGTCTGTTTCATCACACATATCTGTTCGTCTTGGCGTAGAAACCTCTTTTTATATTTCACTCTTCCATGGCTTTGTAATGATTTTTTCCTTAATGTGGATTGTTTTCCTCTTCTTAATATTTATCTATTATCTCATAATTTATTTTCCACCTTCCCCCCTTTTCTTTCATGCCTGGTAATAATAAAATAGTTCTTTCTATTTTGAAAGATTTTTTTCTTTTTGTAACAGTGGACTCATCCAATATTTGTCCTTTGTAACACATGTACTTAACGCAGCATGCTTTCCTCCAGGTGTATCCATGTTTTGCCGTGTCTTTTCATCATTCTTTAGGTATATATAATGTTTGATTATATGAATGTACCTTTGTTTCTGAACCTGTTTATTAATTTATAGACATTTGGATTGTTATTTCCATTTCTTTGTTATGACAAAAAATGCTACAGTGAACATGGTTGTGCACTTATTTGTTTACATGGCAACTTGTATTTCTTTAGTATATCTATCTAATAGTAAGATGGCTGGATCCAGAGGAGTTTCTCTTTCCATCTTTTTTTACAGAAGAATCAATTCCCCCCCCCACAGTGTTTTCATAACGTCATAGTCACATCAGTAGTGTATAAAAGTTCAAGTCTCTCCAAATCTTCATGACCAATTATTATTTTCTGTCTTTACTGCTGCCTTTGGACAGAGATGAAATCTCATTTATGTTTGGATTTGCATTTCTTTAACTGAAAAGTTCATAAGATACACTATTCATAAGAGTTTTTTAAGTAAGTCCTCTTATTTCAGTAGTAGATGGCCAGTCCTGATTCCTAGTTATTCTTAGTCTAGGAACTCTGCTGCAACCTGTCTACAATGGGTGACCCTTTTAGAATTTGACACACTGGTGGCATTGCTTTCAGCATCACAAGAACCCACAAGGTACCCTAGCACAACAGATTGACAGACAAGAGCTGTACTAATAATAAACAATAAACAATCAAAGTATACATATCCAGTTATAAAGTAATTAATAGCATGAAAATAAATCCCTTGGAGCCAAGGCCAGTGAAGCTTCTTCTATTGTATTTCCCATATGGTGGGAGAGGTTATCCCTTGGAAAGAGATATCATGCTTGGAAAGTTGGAGTGTCAGTGAAACACAGGAAGATGCTAATGAAATAGATTGATGTGATGATTGCAGCAAAGGGCTCAACTACATCAGAATTGGTGAGGATGACATAGAATAGGATAGGATTCAGGTCTGTTGTTTCTTGGGATTGTTAGGAGTCATACATGACAACATCTAACAATAAGAACAACAATAATTGAAAGGACAGAAATTCAAGCCTTGATTTGTGAAACTGAGAAAGGCTATGTCAAAATCTTGAATGATAAAGGAAACATCAAAATAAGGTGGGAGGAATAGACAGAGTCATTGTACCAAAAATAATCAGTGAACAATGAAATATTTCAAGAAGTACCACATGATCAAGTATAAATGTAAAGAAGGAAAAGGTTCACTTTATGCTGGATGTAAAAATTAGGACCCGAGAAATTGATGGGACACCACGTGACAGATTTCAACTAACACATACAGTCCCTTTGCGAGAATATTTAGAGGACTGCAAGCTGACCAACTAATTGTACAATATACATGTTTGTTCCAATTCTCAAGAAAATATGTTTCAACAGGATGTGGAAATTATCAAGGAATTTCATGAACATCACATGCAAGCAAAATATTGCTAAATATCATCCAAAGATGACTAGAACATTGACAGAGAATTGCCAGAAGTTCAAGCTGGTTTTAGTAGAAGCCACAGCACCAGGTATATCAATGATGATATCAGATGTATACAGGCCAAAGCAGAGAATATTAGAAGAATGTCTCCCTGTGTTTTATTAACTATGCAAAGGCATTTCTCTGTGTGGATCGAAACAAACTATGGTTAACATTGAGAAGAATGGGAACCACAGGACACTTAATTGCGCTCATTTGAAATAGATACCTAAACTAAAGCTGTTGTCCAAATGTAACAAAGGAGTACTATAGTTTAAAAGTAGGAAGTATATATGTCAATAACATATTCTTTTTCCATGCTTATTCAAGCTGTGTTCTGAGCAAATTCATAGAGTTGTACTCTGTTAAGAAGAATGTGGCACCAGAAAGACTGACTTATCAAAAACCTGTGTTATGCAGAGAACACAACGTTGCTTGCTGAATGTGAGGAAGACTTGAAACTCTTGCTATAGAAGATGAAGGAGTACAGCCTTCTACATCTCAACATCAAGGAAATAAAGATCCTCACCACTGGACTAGTAGGCAACATCATGAAATATGGAGAAAGGATTGAAGTTGTTAAAGCTTTCATCTTGCATGGATCAACAATCAGCACTCTTGGTACTAACTGTCAGGAGATCAGGACATGTATTTTATTGGGGCCTGTCTGCTGTCAGGGATATCATCAAAGTATTAAAAAACAATGGTATCTGTCTGAAGACTAAAATGTGTCTGATTCAGGCTACCGTCTTTTCAATCACTTGCTACAAATCTGAGAACTGGACAATGAATAAGAATGATTGAAGAAGTTATTCCTTTGAGTTGTGATGTTGAGAAGAGTACTGAATATCCCATGGACTGCCAAGTTAATATAATGAAGTATGTCTTGAAGAAAATGCTCCCAGAGTGTTCCTTGGAGACAATGATCATGAAGCTTTGTCTCCTCCCATACATTCGGCATGTTGCTGTAGTTGTTGTTGTGTACTATAGAGTCAAAACCAACTCATAGCTGACCCTCTGGAAGGTTTCTGAGGCAGTTAATCTCACAGGAGGAGACTGCTCATCCTTTTCCCACAGAACATCTGATGGTTTCAAACTACATGCCTTTGGGATTGCAATGCAGCTTCTTGCCACAAGGCCACCAGAGCTCCCTGGGCAGGCTGCTAGGAAAAGCTATTTCAAGAAAAGGAACATCATATTTAGAAAAGTAGAAGATCAGTGAACAAAAAGGAAGAACCCCAACATGATGAATAGATACAAAGACTGCTGTAATGTACACCAATGTGTCACAGATAATGAGGATGGCACAGGATAGAACAAGGTTTAGGACTGTTGTCCATAGGGTTGCTATGAGTCATACTTGACAGCACCTAACAACAATTGTTAGTATCTAGCATTTCTTCTTGTATTTGTTGGTTATCTTAATGTTTTCTTTTGTGAAATGTCTTTTTATGTCCTTTGCCTGTTACTCAATTGGTTTACTTGTCTTGTGGAAATGTTTAGAGTTCTCTATAAATTTTAGGGAGCTCTGGTGGCCTAGTGGCAGAGAGCTGTTCTGCAATCCCAAAGGCACAGTGTTTGCATCCCACCAGCTGCTCTGCAGGAGAAGGATGGGCAATCTCCTCCCTTGTGATTAACTGCTTCTGAAAATCTGCTAGAGGATTAGTTGGAGGTTTGAGTTTTCTGTCTAATACATAATTGTCAAATTTTGCCCAGTCTTTGGGCTTTCCTTTTAGTCTTTTGCAGAGACCTTCTTCTATGTATAAGTATGTTTTTTAGAAGGTCAGAGTCCTCTGGTTTACCTTCTCCAGTTTGTAAATATTTTGTTATGTACAAGAGTCTGCCCTTATCATAGATTAAAATAAAACAAAGCAAAACAGTAACAATACAAAGCCCTGCCATCGTTTTTCAGTATGTTCTGACCCACAGAAATCCTCCATGGCTCTTCTGAGTCTTTGCAAAAAAGAATGCCCATGTTTCTACCAAAGAGCCTCTAATTGATTCACAATATTGTCCTTTTACTAGCAGCCCAACACATTAGGCATTACGCTATCAAATCTCCTCTCCTTTGTCCTACATGGTTGTTGTTACATGCTGTCAAGTCAGAACTGACTCAGCTAATACTCCAATAGGTTTGTAGAGGCTGTAGACTATATGGGAGGACATTAACCATCTTTCTCCCACAGAGCAGCTGGTGGGTTCAAAAAGCACACCTTGGATTGGCAGTGTCATTCCTCACCACTAGGCCACCATGGCTCTCTAGATCATGTGTTAGACGCCATTGAGCACAGTATAACTAAAATGACCCTATGAGTACGATTCCTATCCTATCCTGTGCCACTCTCGTCATCTCTTATATACTTGAGACCATTGCTGCAATCACTGTGTCAATTAATTTCAGAGACTTCTTCTGTTTTTCCGACTGTCTGCCTTTCCAAGTAACAACCTCTTATAACAATATGCCCAAACTTTGTGAAATGAAGCTTTGTTATCCTTGCCTCTAAGGAATACTCTGCATTTTCTCCAAGACACATGTTTGTTCTTTTGTCAGTTATGGGACATTCAGTAGTCTTCTCTAACACTATAACTCAAAGATATCAATTTTTCTTCTGTCATCTTTATTCATTGTTCATCGTTCAAATGAATAGTAAATGATTAGCATGCAGGAGCAATGATTTTGCAAATTACTACCTTACTTGGGAGGGACTGTAGAGCATTATACAAAGTGAACTAATCCAGTTTCATAAAGACAAATACTGTATAAGACTATTATTGGAGGATGAGTATGAGGATCTAAGGAAGGGAGGGGAAAGTGGAGGGGTAAAAATGAGGGGGTGGGGAAGGCTTTATCATAGGGTTGAGGGAAGGGTGGGTAAAGGAACGGGGGAAGATCTGGTGTGAAAAACAACATATACAAACTTTGTAAGTAAACCAGGATACAATTTAAAAATATTAAAAAAAAAAGACCATGGTCTGAACTACCTTAGTCTTTAAATTGACATCACTACTTCTCAGTTCTTTGGAGAGGTCCTTGACAGCATACTTTCCCAATGCTACATTATTTTTGCTGTTGATTGCCATTGAGTCAATCATGACTCATAGCAACCCTATGAACAAAAGACCTGAAGCCTTTCTAAAACTATTTTCATTAATCTAATTTTATAGAGTTTCCCGTGGCATGTTGTTGAGGAAATGGATGCCACTCCAACTCTATACATCTCCTGATCTCCTGACTGCCTATACCAAAGGTGTTGATTGTAGATTTAAGTAAGAGGAAATTGTTGACAAATTCAATCTTCTCTCCTGTCATGATGTTGCCTGACATAATGATTGGCTGGCAATGGTGAGAATTTTAGTCTTCTTGATGTTGCAATGTAATCTATATTGAAGGAACTAGCCAAAGCTTTTAAAGTCCCCTTTATTTAGGGAAGCAAGTTATGTCTTCTGTATAATACAGGCTGTTGATGGGTCTTTCTTGATCTTGTTGCCACATTCCTCTTCATAAACTCCAACTTCTTGAATGATTTGTTCAGGATAAGGAGAATGGGTACAGCTCTGACATATACCTTTCTTTATTTTAAATGATATAATATTCTCTTGCTTTGTCCAGACATAAGCCAGAAGAGGCTACCAGGAGCCACAAGATGATATATTTGGCTGTGGCCATCACAGAACTCACCCAGAAGATGTCTTTAGGGATCAGTCAGAACACCATTCTGACATGACAGCCTCAGGTCTCAGCCAGAAAGACTTCAGGGGTATACTGTGGCCACATCCTACTGTACCTTACTTACCGGGGTCAGAGTAGACTGTCCTGAGACATGATATGTCTCACTGTTTTTATGGTTTCTTGTTAGAAATACATCACCTGTCAGTTTTTTGCACTGGAGGAGTTATTTGCATGTTGTTTCACATTTCCTACCTTAATTGTGTATACACTTGCTTGTTTATCATTTTCTATTATTAGTACAGCATATGTTTGTCAGTTTGTTGTACAAGAGTAAATTGTGGATTGCTGTGATGATAGGAGCTAGGTATAAAATGTTTCAAATGACATGTGGGTCCCCCGTGGAGCTCTCAGATTAAGACAGACTAGGAAGCAGGATTGTTGTTGCTGTTGTTGTTCTGTGACACTGAGTCATCTGTGACTCCAAGGGACCTTATGCACAGTAAATCTGAATCATGTCCTAGCCTTAGTCAATCTCTTTGTCTCCAACATATCTGCTCCTGTTACTCCAATCACTGTGTCAATCCATCTGGTCCTGGCTCTTCCTTTCTTGTGTTGTCCACTCTTCCAGTCTTGAAGATGTCCTTCTTCAAGGACTGCTTCAGAAGACCAAAGACTGCAGTCTTCAATATAGATTGAAGCTACAAACATCAACAAAACAAAGATCCTCACCACTAGGTTAACTGGCAACCCTATTAGAAAAGTCTACTCTCTAGAGAGCTAAACAGCAAAGATATCAGTCGAGAGACTAAGGTGTGCCTGATCCAGGCCATGATCTTTGTAATTGCTTGCTATGAATCAGAGAGCTGGACAATGAATAAGAATGATAGAAGAAGAATAGGTACCTTTGAGTTGTGGTGCTGAAGAAGAGTACTAAACCTACCATGGATTGCCAAGAAAATGAACAGTTCTCTCTTGGAGAGGATAAAACCAAGTTACTTTGGGCATGTTGCCAGCAGGCACCAGTCCTTGAAGAAATACTTAGGAATCAGATTGACTGCATATGTGGAAAGAGACATAGAAAACCTCAATATAGTAGTAAAGACTTGACCAGAGATTATCTATGGAACAGTGAACTACACATATGCAAGTTCAAATTGAGATGAAAGAAACTAAAACAAGTTCAGAAGAACATATGGCCCTTAGTGCATCCCAACCGAATTCCAGAACTACCTTAAGAAGAGATTTCTATGTCTCTTTCCACATATGCAGTCTGATTCCTAAGTATTTCTTCAGGTAAAATTCATATGGCTAACAGCTGTTTATGTCTTTAAAAATATATGCAATGAACAAATCATTCATTATAAAAAATTATTTCGTATGATTTCCAGTATAATTTCTGTCACTTTATTGCCAACTTTTGCATGCCAGTCACCAGTTATTATTAGTGCATCTTGGTTGTATGTTCAATCAATTTCATACTACAAAAGTTGATATAAATCCTCCATTTCATATTTGATTTTCATTGTTGTTGTGTAAATTTCAATAATAATTGCATTAACAGAACTTCCTGGTATGTTATCTGACAGTATCCTGTAACTTACAGCATTGCACATCAGGATAAGTCTTAAAATATTCTCATTAATGATGAATGCCACACCACTCCTCTTCAATTTGTCATTTTAGCATAGTAGAACATGAGATTGATTAAAAATGGCCAATACCAGTCCATCTCAGTTCACTACTGGAAGGAATGTCAATCTTTATGTATCTCATTTAACTTTTTACAATTTCTAATTTTTGTAGATTCATACTTCATGTATTTCAACTTCCACTTATTAATTGTACTTGTTTAGTCTCATTTTGATTCTTGCTACATCTACAAATGAAAGTTCTTCCTCGATTGAAACCTATGCTACATCCATGCTTTTACGGCAGTCACAATGCTTTGTAGTGGAAGCTCTGCCCTAGTATTTTGAGTGTCTTACAATCTGAGGGACTCATCATCTGGCAATATAACCAACAATATTGTACTATTTCCTAAATGATTTTCAAAAGCGTGCTATTTCAAAATTGAACAGTAACTCCTGGTTTGTAGTCTCTCTTACTCTGGAAGCTCTGCCAAAGTCTATCCACCATGGATGACCTTACTTGTATTTGGAACATTGTTGGCATAGCTTCTAGTGTATGGTAGTGTTTTGCAGTTTTCTTTGTATAGGTATTTTTTATTGGGGACTATTGTGGATGGTAGTTTATTTAATTTCCAGTGTTCTTTTTATTACTGTAGATGAATTAAACTGATTTTCAATCTTGATATTATACTCTGTCACAGTTTTTAATCTTTTAGTTATTTCTGATAATTTTCTTACTGGATCTTTGAAATACTCTATATATGCAGGATCGTATCACTTTAACATAGTGGTATTTATTTATTTCTCCTTTGTCATTCTGAATGTCTTTTATTTCTATAGTATTTTTTTCTTTTTCTTTCATCTTTCACTATGGTTAGACCATTTAATACAATGTGGAATAGATTAAGAGCTGCCTTATCTGGTTCCCACTTTAAGGTCAATGATTTCAGTTTTAACTGAGGCTAGTAGGTGGTATTGGTTTTATATACATACTATTAATTTTCTTGAGGACTTTGCCAAACTTTTTATCTTTTGTTGAATGTTGTTTGTTTTTTTTAAATGAGTGTTGACTTTTGTAAAATGTCCCTTCTATGCCAATTGATAACATCGTGTGGATTTTTCCCTTTGTTTCAATTATATAGTGGATTATATATTATTTTTCTGTTGTTGAACCAACTTTGTATACCTAGTATTAATCAAAATTGATTATTTGTCATTTTTATATTATATTAAATTACATTCACTAGTATTTTGCTGAATATTTTTACACCCACATAAGTTATTCATGGGGGATATAGTCTACAAATATCTTTTATAGTGATGGTTTGACTGGCTTTTATTGTGACAGTTTGAGTAAGATTTTAATCAAAATTGGGCCAGAATGAAAGCTTATTACCTAATTGTCATTCAGGAATTATATGCATACATGTGAATTTGCTTTGGTGATTTTTCCTTTTTGAAATAGAATCTGAAAATGATTCAACATTTTTCATTAGGGGAAGATAAAACTAATAGAATAAGAATTATTTTCTATCTCTAAAATGCAAGTGTGATAGTGATATACAAGATAAGTTAGTAAGGTTTCAGTAGCACATATACTAACACAGAATGTTACAGAGATCAGCATAGCCCCTGCACAAGGATGACACTCAAATTCATGAAGCAATCCATATTTTTAACAACAGCAAAAGAAACAAAACAATAGCAATGGTAAAACTTGGGCTGACGATAAGCACATTTCATGTAAAAGCTCATCATGATGTTGCCTACAAAATACATATTTAAAAAAAAGAGAGAGAGAGGAAGAGAGACTCAGAAACAAAGACTGGAAAAAATATATGCCAAGCAAATAGTAACCTCAAAAAAGCAGGAGTAGCAATACTAATCTCTGATAAAATAGATTTCAGAATGAAAACTACCATAAAAGAAAAGGAAGGGAGTTACATGCTGTTCGAAGGCACACTAGATCAACAAGATATAACTTTCGTCAACAATTGTGCACCAGATGACAGACCTGTAAAATACGTAAAACAGTGGTTAAGAAAATTGAAGAAAGAAATAGACAGCACCAAAATAGTGGTAGAATATTTTAATACATCACTATCACCAAAGGATAGGTCAACCCAAGTGAAACTCAACAAAGATACAGAAGATCTAAACTATACCATCAGCCAAATCAACCTATACATGCATGTATTCACTGTACTGAACTAAAACACAAATGACTTTCTTCTCAAGTGCACATGATACATTCTCCATAATCATTCACATATTAGGACACAAAACAAGCCTCAACAAATTAAAAAACAACAACACTGAAGTAATACAAATATTTCCCGTCGCAATGTCTTAAAACTAGAAATTAACCACAGGAGGGTAAAGCTTACAAAATCATCCATGTAGAAATGGAATAATTCTCTTCTAGAATATGAAATGAAACGAAATAAAAAAGTTTCTTGAAACAAATGAAAATGAAAATGCTATATGCCAAACCCTCTGAGATATAGCTAAGGCAGTCCTCATGGGGCAGTTCATAGAAATAGGCACATGCATAAAAAGGAAGAAAGAAGAAAAATCAATTATCTAACTCAGCATCTTCATCAAATAGAAAAAAAAAAAACACCACACCACAGCAATCTAATCCTACAGCCTCTAGAAGTAAAAAAATTATAAAGACAAAAGCTGAAATTAATGAGCTAGAAAACAGAAAAACAATTGAAACCATAATAAGACCAATTTGAAAAGGGTCAATAAAATTGACAAATCTTTGGCAAACTTACAAAAAAAGAAGACATGAATATCTCTATTAAGAAATGACAGGGGTAATATCACAACAGAACAAGATAAAATTAAATCAATAGTATCAGAATACTATGAAAAACTATAGGCTGGAAAATTCCTTGAGAATTATTTCCTACCAAATTTGATTTCACCAAAATAATGAAGAAAAACAATGTCAGTCTGGAGACTAAAGTGCGCCTGATATAGGCCATGGTCTTTGCAATCACTTGTTATGCATCAGAGAGCTGGACAATGACTAGGGATGATAGAAGGAGAATTGATGCCTTTGAGATGTGGTGCTGAAGAAGAGTAGTGAATATACCATGGACTACTAGGAGAACAAACAATTGTATCCTGGAGAGGGTGAAGCCAGCTGCTCCTTGGAGGCAAGGATTCTGAAGCTTCGTCTGACATACTTTGGACAAGGTGGGATCAGTCATTGGAGAGGGACGTCATGCTTGGAAGGGTAGAGGGAAAGTGCAGGAGAGGAAGACCCTCAATGAGATGGATTGATTCAGTCAGTCACTGAGATAATGGGAATAGGTGTGTTGGAGACAATGAGATTGGCAAGGTATAGAGCAGGGCTTACGGCTTTGTTCATAGGGTCTCTGTGAGTCATAGGTGACTAGATGGCACGTAACAACAATAATCCAGTCTGACAAGAACAGATGTAGAACCCTTGAACAGACTCATCACAAAAGAAGGAATTGAACATGTCATAAAAAGACTTTTTTTTTAATAAGAAAAATCCTGGACCACATGGCTTCAGAGCTGAATTCTACCAATCATTCAGAGAGGCTCTATCACAAATTCTTTATAAATTATTTCAAAAGTTAAAAACGAAAGAACGTTCAAAGAGTCATTCTATGAAGCAAGCATAGCCTTAATACCAAAACCAGGAAAAGATAGTACCAAGAAAGAAAACTACAGACCAATATTGTTCATGAATATAGAGTAAAAAAATCCTTAACAAAATTTTAGCCAATAGAATCCAAAAACACATAAAAAAATTAATTTGTCATGACCAAGTGGGATTCATACCTTGGAGGCATGCTAAGATGGTTCAACTAAGAAAAATGATCAATGTAATTCACTATATTAATGGAGTAAATAACAAGAATCACATAATCTTAGCAATTGGTACAGTGAAGCCTTTGACAATAATCTGACACTCCTTAGTGATAAAAGATACTCACCAAAATTGGAATAAAGGGAATTTCTTGAACATAGTGAAAAGTATATATCCATAACCAAGAACCAATATAATTCTCAATGGAGAAAGACTAAATGCTTTTTGCTTGGGAACAGGGACCAGACAAAAATGCCCACTGTCAACACTTATTCAATATTGTATTGGAAGTATTTGCTAAGGCAATGTGACAAGTTGTTGTTGTTATGTACCATCAAGTCGCTTACGACTCAGAGTGACCCTATGTACAATAGCCATGAAACCTGCTCTATCTTGTGCCAAATTTACTCTCTCAGACACGTAACCTCATTACCCCAGTCACTGAAACAACGTATCTCGTCGATTGTCTTCCTCTCTTTCCCTGTCCCTCCACCCTTCAAAGCATGATGTCCCTTTCCAAGAACTGGACCTTCCTTGCAACATGTCCAAACTATGTCAGGCAAAGCCTCAGAATCCTTGCCTCCAAGGAGTATCCTGCCTTAATCTCTCCAGGACAAACTTATTTGTTCTCCTGGTAGTCCATGGTATGTTCATCACTTTTCTCCAGCAACACAGCTCAAAGGCATCAATTCTCATTCTATCTTCTCTAGTCATTATCCAGCTTTCTGATGCATAGCAAGCAATTGTGAAGAATATGGCCTAGATCAGGTACCCCTTAGTCACCAGACTGACATTGTTGCTCTTCAGTGCTCTGGAGAGGTCCCTAACAGCAGACTTTCTCAATGCAATTTTTTTTCATCTCCTGGCTACTGCTACCAAGAGTGTTGTTTGTTGAGCCAAGCAAACTAAAACTCTTAACAATCTCAATCTCTTCATCATCTATCACAATGCTGCCAATTAGCGTAGTGGTAAGAATCTTTGTTTTCTTGATAGTGAGCTTCAAACTATATTGAAGGCTGCAATCCTTGATCTTCTGCAGCAAGTGCTTCAGGTCCTCTTCAGTTTTAGCAAACAGGGGTGTGCCATCTGCATAATGCAGGTTGTTTATGAGTCTTCCCCAATCTTGATGCCAATTTCCACCTCATACAGCCCAGCATCCTGGATGATCTGTTCTGCATATAGATTGAAAAGACATTGAGATAAGACATAACTCTCATGTACACCCTTCCCAATTTTGAACCATATTGTGTTTCCTTGCTCTGTTCTGATGACTGCTTCCTGGTCCAAGCACAAGTTTCACATAACCACAATCACGTGTTTTGGGATTCTCATTCTTTTAAAGTCAGTCACAATTTGTTGTGATACACTGAGTCAAGCACCTTTGCATAGTCAAACACAGATAGATATTCCTCTGGTACTCTCTGCTTCAAACCAAGATCCATCTAACATTAGCTATAATATCTCTAGTACTACAGCCTCCTCTAAACCTAGCCTGCATATCTAGAAGTTCTTTGTTTATGTTCTGTTTCAGCTATTTTTTGGTAATTTTCAGGAGAGTCTTAGTTGAATGTGATAATACTGATTTTGTTCCATAATTTCCACACTCTGTCAGGACACCTTTCTTTGGAACAGGAACAAATATAGATAGCTTCCAGTAACTTAGCCAAATGGTTGTCATCCAGATTTCTTGGCACTAGTTAATAAGTGAATCCATGGCATCATCTGTTTGTTGACACATTTCATTTGGAATGCTGTCCATTTCTGGGACATTTTTATTGTTGTTGTTTGCTTCCCCCCCAATCCTTTCAGAAGAGCTTGTACTTCTTCCTTCACTACCATAAGCTCTTGTTTATATGTACTTTCATGAAATTATTCTGTGTCAATCAATTCCTTTTGGTACAGTTACTCTGTACACTCTTTCCATCTTCTTTTAATGCTCCCTTGATCATTTAATATTCTGCCCAAAGCATCCTTAAGTATTGCATTTCAAACTTGAATTTGTTCTTCAAGTGTTTCAGCTTAAGAAATGCAGAGCAAATTTGGCCATTTTAATTTTATGACTCCAGTTCTTTGCTCATTTCATCTTAATACTTTGCTTTGTCTTCTGAGATGCCCTTTGTAGGAAATAAAAGGCATTCAGACCGGAAAAGATGTAGTGAAAGTGTTGGTATATGGTGATGATATGATAGTGTACACAGGAAACCTCAAGGACTCAACAACAACAACAACAACAACAACAACAAAAACCTGATAGAGATATGAGACTCATTTAGTGGAGTGGTAGGCTATAATATCAGTATCCAAAGAACAGTGGGAATACTCTGCATTAACTAACATAATGCAGAGAAGGAAACCAAGAAAGCAATACCATTTATAATGTTTTTATTGTTGTTATGTGCCGTCGAGTCGCTTGGGACTCATAGCGACCCTATTTACAACAGCCCTACATTCTGCTCTCTCCTGTGCTAATCACACCGTCTCCAATACACCCATCCTGATTACACCAGCCACTGAATCAATCTAGCTTATAGAGGGTGATACCCTCCTGCACTGTTCCTCCACCCTACCTAGTATGATGTCCCTCTCCGAGGACCGGTCCTACCTTACATGTCCAAAGTATGTTAGACGGAACCTCAGAATCCTTGCCTCCAAGGAGCCACCTGGTTTAACCCTTTCTATGATGGATCTGTCTTTCTAGCAGTCTGTGGTACCCTCAAAACTCTTTTCCAGCACCAAACCTAAAAGGCATCAATTCTCCTTCTATCCTCCTTAGTCATTGGCCAACTCTCTGATACATAACAAGTGATTGAGAAGACCATGGCCTGTATCAAATGCATCTTAGTCTCCAGAGAGACACCATTGCTCTTCAGTATTTTGGA
>NW_006399770.1:17501321-17514741 GCF_000299155.1 Elephantulus edwardii
GACAAAAAACCCAAGAGAGATGCAAATCAAAATAAAAATGAGGTACCATCTAATTCCAGGATCAGTGGCATTGTTTAACAGGACAGCAAGTAACAAATGGTGGAGAGGATATGGAAAAATAGGAACACTTACACATTGTTGGTGGGATTGTAAAATTGTGCAACCTATCTGAAAGGCAGTTTGGCAGTTCCTCAAAAGCTGAATATAGACTTTACATAAGACCAGGTATTCCATTGCCTGGAATTTCCTCTGAGAGAAAGAAAACTGAAGCCCAAATGGAGACTTGTACACCAATGTTTATAACAGTATTATTCAACATCACAAGAACAATAAATAGCCCAAATGTCCAGCCACAATCGAATGCATTGAGAAATTATGGTCCATTCACACTATAGAATACTATGCAGCACAAAGGAACAATGCTTTTGCAAATTACTACCTAACTTGGGAGGAACTGGAGAACATTATGTTAAGAGAACTTAGTCCCATAAAGACAAATACTGTGAAAGACCATTATTGCAGAGTGTGTCTGATATCCAAGGAGAAGAGAGTGGGAGCAGAGGGGTGAGGATAGCAAGTGGTAGTGTGGTATGCATTGGGTTAATCATAGGGTTACAGAATTTGATGAGTGGAAGGAGATTTGGGTAAAGGAAATGGGAAACATCTGCTATGAAAAGCAGTGTATACAAACTTTGTTGGTAAACAAGAATAAAATAATTTTTTAAAGATAAGTTAGAAAGGATATAGTGAATTTTTGTGTTCTATTATTGCCAATGTAAGATGAATCTTTACTGAAAGCAGAGATAATGTCTATCTGTGTTTCATTAACTATGTAAAGGCATTTGACTCTGTAGATCACAACAAATTGAGGTTAATGATTAGGAGAATGGGAGTCTGAGAACATTCTATATTGTGCTTATGTGAAACCCATACTTGGATCAGAAGTAGCCCTCAAATCAGGTCAGGGAATCACTGCATGGTTCAAAATGAGGAAGGGAGTGCATCTGGGATGAGTCCTAATTCCATATCTTTTTCAATCAATATGTAGAAAAGATCATTTGGGAGGCTGGGTTTTATGAGAAGAGATGTAGCATCAGGATTGGAAGAAGACTCATCAACAACCTACATTATGCAGATGACACAACTTTGTTTGCTGAAAATGAAGAGGACCTGGTGTGCTTGATGCAGAAGGTCAGGGTCTATAGTCTTCAATATGGATTGAAACTCAAAATGAAGAAGACAAAGATTCTCATCACAAGGCCAATTGGAAGCACCATGATGGATGGAGAAGAGATTGAAGTTGTTAACAGTTTCAGCTTGCTCAGCTCCTCAATCACCAGTTTCGGCACCAGTTGTCATAAAATAAAAAAGCAAATTGCATTAGGTAAATATGCTGTCAGGGAGCTGTCCAGAGTACTGAGAAGCAATGATATCAGGCCATAGACTAAGGTGTGCCTATTCCACTCCATGTTCTTCACAATTACACGCTATGCATCAAAGAGCTGGATAACTACAAAGGAGGTTAGAAGAATTGATGCCTTTGAGTTGTTATGCTAGAGAAGAGTCTTGAACATACTATGGAAGATTAGCTATGAGTTGTTTCCAAGCAAACAATATACAACAATAACTATATGCGTATATGGAGCATTGGGAAAATAGTTTTAATGATTAAATAAATAAATAAGTCAGTCAATTAAATATCCATTGCTTTCTCTGTACAATATTTTCTTGTTGTCTTCCTGAGATAACCATTTGCTTTTCTAATCTTTACTACTAATTCAGGGAGGCAAGCTATTATGGGAGTGGATGCCAATCCTGCTTCCAAGCTTGTTTTAATGAGGGAGCTGCACCAAACACTGTCCACCATGGGTAGCCATTATCGCATTAGACTCATCAGTGTCACAGTGCTTAGAATCACAGCAAACCACAGAAGTGATGCTACCAAGCCAAAGTTGGGTTACTCTAATCTGTGAACCTCAGGCCTGTTTTTAATTGCTTTTGGTGGAGTGTTCTTTTAAGCCATATGTCTGTCCATTTGTTGTACGGAGGTAGATCATGGTTGCTGTGCAGCTGAGCACTGTGACACTGATGTGTCTAATGTGATAATGGCTACCCATGGTAGACAGCGTTTGGTGAAGCTCCCCAATTAAAACAAGCGTGGAAGCAGGAGTGGGACACACGTTTGAACTTGCTTGCCTCTGGAAACCCTATGAACCTGAAGAAAGGATGGACGTTATACAAGTGTTCAGGTCTTTTTGCTATGAGTCAGCTACGACTTGACTGGCACTTAACAACAACAACAACAACAACAACAACAACTATTATCTTGAGAATGTCATCTAACTTTTCTCTGTTTTAAACTATTTAGACTGCTAGTAGGAAAAAAGAGAGAAGGGTGGGAGAGAAGATTATCAGTTTAGAATTTCTTTCTCATGTTCTATACATGTAAGGTATCCCTGGAATATTTCTTTTTATAGTGGATACTTGTTCCTTTTAATGAGCCTGCTCTGTAGGATAGTCTTTTCTTTCTGATTCAAATAACCACTTTCATTTCTTTTGGGCATATAGGTGGTGACTGTTTCATGGTTGTCTGTCCAGATTCCTGTCCTTTCCACTTGAGTCCCTTACACTTTGCTTACAACTTTGGTAATTAGTCCTTTTATCTATACATTCTCTTAGAACGAACCTAATTTTAGCATATCATCTGGCTTTTGTTGTGACTGTGACAATGTCTTCATTCTACTACAGTTATACTAATTATATTTTTATATATTTATAATTATACTATATATAAATATTAGTTTTTAAAGAATTAGTAGGTTCTTGGTATAGCTAGAATATATTGTTTATCTTGTTGCACTTATTTTCTACCCTAATGGCTGGGATTTTTGCTATTGGACTCTCAAAAGTTAATGTGATATGAAGATTCTAAACAATTTTACTGAGAATGAGGGGAGGAATGATGTATACTGCATTGCAACAGATGAGGGAGAGAAGTGTTTAAAAGGGATATATGATTAGGTATTACTGTCATGTCAGGAGTCCGAAATGAAGGCTGCACAGTGAAATGGACTTGGGGGGAGGATTGCATAGCAATGAGTTTTTCTTTGGCTTATCAAAGAGAAAAGTTAATTGGGTGGGGGAGGGAGTAGGCAGGGAGAAAAGTGCAATAGTGAATGACTGGAAACCCTAAGTTCCTGTAAACTTTCATTAAAATTAATTTAAAAAGGCAAATTTAGAGGTCAACAATCTAATCCACTGATTTTCTAAATTGTGAAATGGAGATTGTGTTATTGTGTATAATAACTGATAGACATTTGACTAACCCAGTTCTCCACTGTTTCAATCTTGTATTATAACCAAAATTTTGGAAATGGTATTACTTTAACTTTTATCAATTCATAAGCCATACTCAACATAGAAATTATAATAATGTCACATCTGTTGCAATGATATCCTATATTATTTTAAAACTAGCTTTTTAAATCAACATGATATCACTTACTCATTGTTATTGGATCAGAACTTACTTATAGGTTGCATGGGAGGAGATTACCCATGTTCTTCCCATGAGATTACTGGTGGAATTGAATCATCAGAGACTTCACTTTGGATTAGCACTTAACCCAAATTGGCCTATGAACTACACTAGAACTCCCTCAGTATGATTTATCTTCTTATGATCTCTGGAACATCAGAAATCAAAAATCATCCCTTCTCTTATTCTGCTCTAGCTGCAGTACCTTGTGTTCCCTGGTATACCAAATATACTGCTATATATATTAACACCTTTGTACTTCATTTCTGATGAAATGTCACTTTATCAATACAGTCTTTCCTAAACTACTCATACTACCACAACTCCCTGCAAAGTGACTGCTGTTGTTGTATGCCATTGAGTTGGAACCGACCCATAGATGACCCTGCAGTGGGTTTTCAGAGAAAAATAATCACATTCCTTGTCCTGAGGAGCAACTGGTGGGATTTGAATCATGTGCCTTAGAGATTACAATGCAGCTTCTTGTCACTGGAGCTCTTTTGGAAGCAGGAATGGCATCCACTTCCTAAACAACAAGACTCTGAAAACTCTATGAACTTTGATGAATTACTGCAGTTATAGAAATGTTTTAGGCCTTTTGTTCACAGGGTCACTATGAGTCGTGCTTGACTCAATGGCAATCAACAACAACAGCTACTCATACAGTCAATTTTAAATAACAATCTTTGCTTTTGTTGGGTATTTTTCTTCTGCTGCTTAGAATAATTGATGCCTTTGGGTTATAATGATGGAGAAGAACAAACCATAGACTGCCAAGAGAAATAACATGCATGTGTTCAAGAGGGTGAAACCAAGCTGATCCTTGGACATAAGAATTTTGAAGCTCCATTTTACAGACTTTGGGTATGTTTTCAGGAGGGGCTGGTCCTTAGAGAAGGACATCATGCTCAGAAGGGTGTAGAGACATCCCAGGAGAGGAAGATCCTGGATGAGATGGATTGACACAGTAACTGGGGAAATGAGGGTGTGAGAGTGAGAGAGATTGGCTCAGCATAGGGTAGATTTCAGAGCTATTATGTATAGGGTTGATATGAGTCATAGTCCACTTGATGGTACATAATAAAAACATTCCATTTATTATAATTTTATATATAGTACATTTTTACTATTTATTCTTTCTGCCCCATATTTAAATGTTACCATCCCCCAAAAAAGGAAAGAATTTTGTTTCATTGTTTTTCATTTGTTCAATACCAAGGTCATGATGCCTAGAAAAATTTATGGCACTTACTAAGCACCTAATAAATATTTGTTGGCTGAATAAATAATGAATTAAAAACCTTAAATCTCTTGATTGTATAATAGTTAATCAATGTTGATAAACAATGTGTGTTCTCTTTGGGATTTTGATACAGAAATTTCATCCCACAAGATCTATTTATAATTTATGAGGTTTTCAGTTACCAGTAGGGTCACTTTTCAATTGTGTAAAGTATTAAACAATGAAACACATAAGAAAATGTCCAGTTTCCTAGGTTTTCTAGTTTTTAAAGAAAAAATGACCTTGTACAATGAATGTATATGAAGCAAGAGATTCTTTGGGTAACATGTTAGGATTACTTATTTATAAATTATACCTGAATGCATTTTGACAGCAGGTTGTAAATTGATGCTGACTTTTCTGGTTAGTTATACTTCAAACGTATTATTAAATTAATCTTATTAGATATGAAGCTAGGGATATGATGAACATGAGGAATATATTTTTGTTCTCCATGAAAATAGCATGGAAAGTCTTTTTCTCAGTTATGACAAAGCCAGAGATTTGCAGTACTACTTAAAATAGTCTTCAGATAATAGCACCAGAAAATGACATTCTGCTTTCTAAATATATGCCTCATGGAACTAAACAGCAGCTCTTAATGAATAATTTTGACAAGTTGAAAGATTTAGAGATTTACATATTTATTTTCAGTTTACCTTTTAGAGCAAAATCTCAGAAGATATTTATTATCTAAAATTGTATACAAATGCTACTGTTGGTAGCATATAAACCTATCATATTTTATTAAGTCATTAACAAATATGTATTTATCTACATCTTACAGTTTTCTATATCCCAACAGAATTTTTCCATTTTTAGAATATTTCTTTCTTTCTTTTAACTTTTTTGCTTTGATATTTTGAATTTGCAATATTAGAATAATTCAGAGACTGTTATTTTCCAAAAAATTAAGCTAGCTAGCTAGCTAGAATTTCATTTATATGTCTCCATTCTTTGCAATTTTTTACGTGTACATAAGGTCACTCACATTATTTTCTGAATCTATCTAAATTACATTTGATGGAAATTTGGGGTTTTAATTATATCCAAGGAAGCTGGATAAAGATCAAGGATTAAAGAAAAATATTTTTTTGTTGTTGCAGATAACTGTAAAGTAAGATAGGCTAATTTTATCTCTGTGCTAGAGGACATTGATGATGATATTTTTTTAGTATGTTGAAAATCTTGAGGCTATACATTCAATCACAATTCCTGTTAATGTTCTTTATGTAGACTAGTCTCCAGACATACTAAATTAACTGTTCATAAAAATGATGTCCTTAAGTTTATGAATACTTGTTTATTTTTACATAAAGTATAATTCTATGCCCTGAACTGCCCCATCTGCACCATGTATAAGTGAGAAATTCCATAACCAGATGAACCAGGGAAAATATTTCATTATCAAGTGTCATGTATGAATTTATGCCTTCATTTTTATCTTGTTCTGCTTAGTCATTCCCTGTGTAATGTTCCTGTTACCAGTTACTGCCACGAATGAAAGCTATTAGAATTAGTTAAGTTTTAAGTTATATTTTGCTCCATTCTTACTAACACTTTTAATATCTGAGTGTGTAGTTTAATTTGTTGCTGCATTTCTTTCCAGAACATTGATGATGATGATAATAATAATAATAATAGAAATTCTATTTTTAGTTCAAATTTTTTTAGTACTTCAATAACATATGACAGAGATAGGCAAGCTGCCAATTATTAAAACTGAGTAATGACTTAAAAATTAAAATTAGGTAATTTTACTTTATTGTAAATTGTATTTCAACAAGTAGAATTTTAACAAAAGCTATGTTTGTGTTCTTGACCTACCCAACAGATCCTGTTTGCCTAAACAAGAGGCTTACCACCCACAGCTTATTGTAAAAGAAATCAGAAACAGTCAATCAGTTTACACTTGATTGATAACTCAACCAGAAACCCCAAACATTTTACACCCAACTTTCAAGTAAATCAAAACCACTTACACTACAGGATCCAACTGTTCCAATGTAGAGGCTCATACTCAGGCAGAACCCAACTGAATTGAAATACAAATTTACACTTCATGTCACAATATGGAAAGATTTTATGGGCAACATATTGAATGACCCAGAAAGCATCAAAAGAAGATGGAGAATACAGTCACTATACCAGAAATAATTGACTGACACTGAAAAAGTTCAGGAAATACCATATGAACAGGAGCTAATAGTAAGGATGGAGAAAGTAGAAGCTGCATTGAACACACTGGCAAAAAATAAGGCCCCAGCAATCAGTGGGATACCAATTGACTTGTTTCAATTTACAGATGCAGTCTTGAA
Source organism: Elephantulus edwardii (assembly GCF_000299155.1). NCBI lineage: Eukaryota > Metazoa > Chordata > Mammalia > Macroscelidea > Macroscelididae > Elephantulus > Elephantulus edwardii. The sequence continues at coordinate 17,508,460 of NW_006399770.1, forward strand.
TCCACTTACCAGTCTATACCAGGAAATTTAAAAGAGGGCTGTCTGGCCAATGGGTTGGAAGAGTCCATATTTGGTCCTGTTGCCATGAAAGGTGATTCAATTGAATGTGGAAATTATCAAACAATTTCATTAATATTACTTGCAAGCAAAATACTGCTGAAGATCATTTAAAAATGACTGGAACAGTATATAGATAGGAAACTGCAGTAGTTCAAGCAGGATTTAGAAGAGGCTATGGAACCAGGGATATAATTGATGATGTCAGATGGATTCTGGCTGAAAATAAGGCATTCAGAAGAATGTCTATTTGCACTTTATTGACTATGCAAAGATGTCTGATTGTGTTGATCATGATAAGTTGTAGTTGACATTGAGAAGAGTGGGAAGCCCAGAACACTTGATCATTAATTGTGCTCATGCAGAACCTATACCTGGACCAGGAGTCAATTATTGTGGGAACAGATCAGGAGAACATTTCATGGTTTAGAATACTTATTCAAGCTGTATGCTGAACAAATAATCCTAGAAGCTGGACTCTAAGAGGAGGAGTGTGGCATAAGGATTGGAATGGAGACTTATCGATAATCTGCGTCATGCAGATGACTCAATCTTGCTTGCTGAAAGTGAGGAGGACTTGAAGCACTTGTTGTAGAAGATCAAGGAATGCAGTCTTTGGTATGGATTGCAATGTCAGGTAAACAAAGATTCTTACCACTGGACCCACAGACGACATCATGATGAATGGAAAGGAAATGGAATCTATTAACAGCTTCATCTTGCTTTGATCCACAATTAACACCCTTGGTACCAGCAGTCAGGAAATGAGGAGACACATTCCACTGGGAAAATCTTCAGATTTCCAAATTATTGAGGTGTAGTAATGTCAGTTTGAAGACTAAGGTGCATATGATTCAAGCCATAGTCTTTGATTACCAGCTATACATCCAAGACCTGGACAATGAATCAGGATGACAGAAGAATAATTGACACCTTTGAGCTTTAGTATTGGAGAAGAGTATTAAACATCTTATGGACTGCAAAGAGAAAGACAGGTATGTCTTGAAGAGGGGTCAGCCAGAGTACTCCTTGGAGGCCAGAATGATGAGGCTTTGCCTCACATATTTTGGACATGTTGCTAGGAGGTGCTATTCCTTGGAGAAGGACATGATGCTGAGAAAGATATAGGACAAGATTGAGGTTTGTTGTCCACAGCATCACTATTGAGTCATACTAATCACACCTAACAACAACAATATATATTAATAAAAAAATCATTGATTGTTTCTTCCTTAAAAACCAGGACCATATCCATTGTCATCAAGTTGGTGTTAGTTTATCCCAACCTTATAAGAAAGAGTAGTATTAACCCTTAGGGTTTCCAAGGGTGTAAATTTTAATAGAAACAGACTGGCACGTCTTCCTTCTAAGGAAGGTAAGTTCTAATAGATGGCTTTTCAGTAGTAGTTGAACAATTTAATCATTGCACCAACAGAGCTTCACTATTAAATAAGCAACTAGTTGCCATTAAGTTGATTCCAATTTATGTGACTCCATTGTTTATCAGAGTGTCTTGCATATGAATTTAAGTTAGTGATTTTTTTTAAAAAACCTACATCTTTAGGTAACATTAAACTGGTAACTTTTTGGTTAGAATTCTAATGTTTTAAGTACACAAGCCAGAGACCCCTTAGACTACTAACAAAATATACTATTTAATTTCTACACTGTTTTCTCTATCTTCTAAGATTAGGGGCTTACTTTTGAATTAATTATTTTAGGCTGTGCATTAGAAATGTTTGCACATATGAGATCAAATGATGAAGAACTGATTAAAAAAAGTTTAAAATGTACTATACATTCTATACATTTTAAACAACTCCAAATGCAAAATTTCTGTGACAGAGATATCACATCTGTATATGAAATTAAACTCTTAGGAAAAGCATCAAAAAGTTTTTCAATTTTCATTTCAATCAATCAGTTCAAAAATGTATCTTCAGTAATACTGTGGAATATGTTTTGATAATAAAAATTGTTGCTTTTTATGTCCCCAAAGATATGGGATGCATTCCATATTGAAGGTTGTATTCTTTGATCTTCTGCAAGGTTGTGTCATCTCTAGAACATAGGTTGTTGATGAGTCATCCTCCAATCCTGATGCCACATTCTTCTTCATAGATTCTAGCTCCCTGAATTCCTGCTCAGCAGACACATTGAATAGTTATGGAGAGATGATACAGGCCTGATGCAAATCTTTCTTAATTTTAAGCCATTTGGTGTTCTTTTGCTCTGTTCACACAATAGCACCTTGGTGAGATATACATTTTACATGAGCAAAATTAAGTGTTCTCGAATTCATATTCTTCTCAATTTTAGCCGTATTTTCTTATATGCCACAGAGTTAAACACCACTGAATGCACCCTTCAATATGGATTGCATCTTAATGTCAAGAAAATAAAAATTCTTCCTCCTAGACGAATAGGCAGCACCATCATAGATGGAGAAAAGACTGAAACTGTCAACAGCTTTATGTTACTTGGTTCCATAATCAACAGCTTTGGTACCAGCAGTCAGGCGATCAGGAGAAGTATTGCACTGAGAAAGTCTGTAGTCAGGGGAATCTCCGAATTGTTGATGAGCAATGAGGTCAGTTTGAGGACTAAGGTGCACCTAAATCAGGTCATGGTCTTTTCAATAACTTGCTATGTATATGAGAACTGAACAATGAATAGGAATGACGGAAGAAGAATTGGTACCTTTAGCTGTGGTATTGGAGAAGAGTACTATTTCATGGGCTGTGAAAAGAACAGAGATACTTAAAAAAAAAAAACAGACATACTGATTTAAAAAATATAATTTTAATAAAGCTTCATTGATATAGAATGTACATAAAGCAAAATTTATGTTTTAAAAGTGCACAGTCCACAAGGTATCAGTATATACACTCACAGAATTGTGCATATGTCATCATAGTCAAATTTTAGAAGATTTGTTCTCACACAACAGAAACCTCATACTTGTTAGCAGTTCTTTCTGCCATTGCCTTATTCCCTAGCAACTACTCATTTGCTTTCTGACTATGGATTTGTATGTTGTGGATATTTCACATGAGTGGAATCATACAGTATGTAACATTTTATACCTGGCTTCTTTCACTTAGTACGTTTTTTCCCTTTCTAGTCTTTTCTGTTTTCATATAATAATTCATTTACATTGTGTTCCATTCAAAAACTTGTGCTTATATAGTGTTTCACTTACATTGTGTTTCACTTATGTTCATTATGTTTTATACATTCATTATACCAGATTTTATAAAATTAGTGACTATTGATTGCTCTATGCCTATTATTATTTGATCCTTCCAAATCTCCATTGAATTCTTCCTATTCCTTCACCACCCATATTCACCTATTTGGCTCTGCTATTGCATTGATTTCCCTCCCTACCCTTTGGTCACCCTTTACCCATTCTTCTCCCCTCTTGAATATTTATACACATCTTGCTCATTTATCCTTATATTTTTACATTAATGGCCTTAGGCAGTATTTGTCTTTATGAGACTGAGTTATATCACTTAGCATAATTCTCTCTAGACTCTTCCATGGTAATTGTTGTTAATTTTTGTGCTGCATAGTATTCCATTGTGTGAATATGCCACAATTTCTCAATCCATTCATTTGTTAATTAACATTTGAGCTGTTTCCATTTTCTTGCTATTGTGAATTTTGCTGCTAGGAACATAAGTGTACATATCTCAGTTTGTGTCTAAATTCTAATTTCCTTGGAGCTATATTCCTAGCAGTGGAATAGCTAGGTCAAATGGAATTTCTGCATTCAGCTTTTGGAGGAAATGCCAAACTGCCTTCCAATGTAGTTGTACCATTTAATCAGCCACACCCTGCCACTGGTCCCCAGCAGTGCATGAGAGTTCCAGTCTTACTGTATTTTCTTTAATTACTCTTGTTCTGTTAAACTTTGCTATTGCTCCTGAGGTGAAATGGTATCTTATTTTTTTATTAAGCTCTCTGATTGCCAGAAAATTTTAATATTTTTCATGTGTTTGTTGTCCATCCGAATGGTTTCATTTGTGAAGAGTGTTCTCATGTCTTTTGCTAATTAAAGCAGAAATGACTTGGAAGCGATGCAGACAGAGTGCTCTTTTGGAGGCAAAGGTAAAAAAATTTTGTCTCATGTCAGCATGTTGTTAGGAGAAGCTATTCCTTGTAAAGGAACACCATGCTTGGAAAGGTGGAGAGTCAGCAAGAAAGAGGAAGATTCTCTACCAGATAGATTGACTCAATGACTGCAGCAGTTGGAACAATTGTATCAGAGAATGTGAACATGGCACTGGATAGAATAAGGTTCATACCTATTGTTTATAAGTTCACTATGGATCATACTCAACTTGGCAGCACCTAACAACAATATCAGCAAGATAGATGAATGAATATAATGAAACACATATTAATGAAAAGTTTGTATTATTGTTGCTAGGTGCCATCAAGTCAAGTATGACCCAGAGAGACCCTATGGAAAACAGATCAGAACCCTGTCCTATCCTGTACCTCCATCATACTTCCTGATACATTAGAGCCCGTTATGGTAGTCCCCATGTCAATCCATTTGGTCTAGGTTCTTCTTTTCCTTCATTGATCCTATGTCTTTCCAAGCATTATATTCCTCTCCAAGAATAGCCCCTCCTACCAAAATGCCTAAAGTATGTAAGGTGAAGCCACAGCATACTTTCCTCCAAAGAGCACCTGGCTGCGTCCTCTTTAAGACAACTTTGTTCATTGTTTTGGTAGTCCATAGGATGTTTATCACCTTTCTCCAACACCACAGCTCAAAGGAATCAATCTCAGATGCATAGCAAGTGATTGGAAAGACTTTGGCATGAACCAGATATATCTTAGTCTTCAAGCTGGCATCATTACTCCTCAATAATTTGTAGGGATCCCTAATTGCAGACTTTCCCAGTGCAGTGCATTTCCTTATTTATTGACTGCTTGTACTATGGGTGCTAATTGTGGATACAAGCTAGATAAAGCTATTGACAATTTCAATCTCTTCCCCATCCATCATGATGCTGCCTATCAGTCATGTGGTAAGAATCTTTGTCTTCATGACACTGAGATGCAATATGTATTGTAGGATGTATTCTTTGATCCTGTGCAACAAGAGCTTCAAATCCTTCTTATTTACTGCAACAAAGGCTGTGTCATATGCATAACACAGGTAATTTATGAGTCTCTCTCTAACCCGGATGTCACATTCCTCTTCCAGCTTCTTGGATAATTTGCTCAGCATTCAGGTTAAATAAATACTGAGAGAGAATGCAACTCTGACACACTCCTTTCTTAATTTTAAACCATGCAGTGTTCCTTTGCTCTTTTTAATTTTTAAATTGATATTTTGATGAAAGTTTACAGAAAACTTAAATTTCCATTCATTGACTGTTGCACATTTTCCTCCATACTCCCCTCATATTTCTCTTTTATCGTAAAACATATTCTTTCATTGTTCAATTTTCTCACTCTAACTGGCAATTCTATTTCTTTAGAATATATTCCCAGTAGTGCAATGGCTGGGAAAAATGGTATTCTATTTCCAATTTTTTGAGAAAGTGCCATACTGCCTTCCATAGTGGTTACACCATTTTACACTCTCACCAACAATGAATATTTTTCCACAACCTCTTGGGTTGTTTCCAATTCTTTACTAATGTGAACAAAGCAGCAATAAATATTGGTATGCATATATCTGCTTGGGTGGCGGTTATATTTTCTTTAGGATATATTTTCAGTAGTAGAATTGCTGGGTCAAATGGTATTTTTGGTTTATTTTTTCCTTTCCTTTTTTTATTATTATTAATTTTAATAAAAGTTTACAGAGAGCTTGGATTTCCATTCATTCATTCTTGCATTTTTCTCCCTGTCCCATCTCTCCCCCCCCTACCCCGTTCACTCTTTGAAAAGTAAAAGAAAAATTCTTTCATTGTTATACAATCCCTCCCCCCAAGTCCGCTCCCCTATGCAGACTTTGTTCTGGAATCCTGTCATGACAATAATATCTAATCATATATCCCTTTTAAAAAGTTCTCTCCCTCATCTGTTTCAATGCAGTATACATTATTTATCCCATCTTTCTCAGTCTCCCCCCAAATCCAATGTCAGTCCTATTTTACAACAGTGGTACTATGCAGTATTTGTCCTTTTATGACTGAGATTCAAATACTATTTCTATTTCCAACTTTTTGAGGAAGCGCCATACTGCCTTCCACA
>NW_006399770.1:17515296-17517337 GCF_000299155.1 Elephantulus edwardii
TAGTTATAAATAAGAGTCATCCACACAATCAAATGTCTTTCCATAGGCAATAAAGCAGAAATAGGCTTTCTTCTGGTATACTTACTCCCACCCACAATTCATCTGACATCAGAAATGATACCCCTGGTGCCCTGGCATTTCTAAATCCTGCTTGAACTTCTGGAAGTTCCCTATCTATTCTAGCTGTTTTTTGCTGGTATTTTGCAGTGTTTTGTTTGCATATAATATTAATGCTAGTGTTTGATGGTTTCCACATTCTTTTGAATCAACTTTTTTTGGGGCCTGGGAACAGTTACTAAAAGAATACATGCAATTATGTATGCTATTTCCACTTAATATAAATTTTAAATGAATCTGAGGGGGAAATAGTCTCTTAAGACATTCTGAAAAAGCTTATTGACAGTAATTTTAAAAGTATTTGAGATTGCAGATCTTTAAGGCAAGAGGAATGCACATGTATATACAAATGGATATAAATGGAACAAGACAAATTATTTTAAAGCAAAGTACATGTGGATATAGGCTCTTGGATTCCAAATATTGGTAAGTCATCACATTAAAAAATGAAACAATTTCATTTAAGTCTAGGATTGTCTTATAATTCAGTAGAAAAAAACAGATCATTGAAAAATCCAGATAAAAGAGGTTTATATAAGTAGAGCGGCATTTTAGAAAAAAAATGAGGTCATAGAGTGTGCCTGTGAAATTAGTTGTCAAGATATTTTAGTTTAGGAATTCAGATATTTTGGGGCAGATGAAGATGACAACCTGGTGAGTCAGATTTGCTTCTGTCGCTTGTTGACTGAAGAATTAGAAGCATTTGAGTCATGGCCTTTTGAAAGGCAGAGGATATGGGACAGAGACTTTGTCCAAGGCCAGTAATTCATGAGGAAAGAAAATGGACAATTTTATGTACAATATATTGCAGCATGGCCTCATTTTTCTACCTTGTCTCTATTATCCACAGTTCAATAAAACTCTCAAAATTGAAAAATGAAAAACAAATCCAAAACTGAATCATAGCTCCTTGATTTTATAATAAGGACCTAATCACTGATGTTGTTACTGTTCTGTGCCATTGGCTTGCCTGTGACTAATAGGAACTTAATGTACAACAGCCCTAAACCTTGCTGTATCCTGTGCCAACCTCACTGTCTCCAACACACCTACCCCCATTACCCAAGTCACTGAATCATTCCATCACATAAAGGGACTTCCTCTCCTGCTCTGTCCCTCCACCTTCCCAGGCATGACATCCTTCTTCAAAGACTGGTCCCTCCTTGCAACATGCCCAAAGTATGTCAGATGAAGCTTCAGAATCCTTGCCTCCAGGGAGCTGCCTTGTTTAACTCTCTTCAGGATGAACCTGTTCATTTTCTTAGCAGTCCATGGTATATTAAATACTCTTTTCCAATACCACAACTCAAAGGCAACAATTTTCCTTCTAGTCTCCTTAGTCATTGTCCAGCTCTCTGACGCATAGTAAGTGATTGCAAAGACCATGGCCTGTATCAGGTGCACCTTAGTCCCGGGAGTGACACCATTGCTCTTCCCTACTTTAGAGAGGTTCCTAACAGCAGACTTTCCCCATCACAATACGTCTTTTCATTTCCTGGCTGCTTGTGCCAAGAGTGTTGATTGTGAAGCCAACCAAACTAAAGCTGATGTTGTTGTTGTTGTTAAGTGCTGTCAAGTCGCAGGTGACTCATAGCGAACCTATGAAGGAGAGTCCTTGACAATTGGGCGCCTTTCATCCTATCTCCAAGTTCATAGGGTTTCCAGAGGCAAGCTATTATGAAAGTGAATGCCACTCCTCCTTCCACACTAAAGCTGATAGAATTTTAAAAAATCTTTATATGTTTGATTGCTGTGAAGATAGGTTTTTCTTGGCCTGAGGGCCTGTGGCCCTCGGGCCGGAACGGATGTCGCGTGCTTCTGGCGCAATTCTACAGGATGCATCACCATTGACTGATAAATATTGCGACTAAACTTCAGAGACACTGATCCCAACATAAGGAACTACCATCAGCTGATGTGTTTG
>NW_006399770.1:17525107-17540378 GCF_000299155.1 Elephantulus edwardii
TTAGTTTTTTTAACTTCCTGGCTGCTAGTACCAAGAGTGTTGAATGTAGAACCAAACACACAGACTCCAGGATAATTTGTTCTGCATATACATTGAAAATATATGGAGACAGGACACATCCCTGATGTACTCTCTTCCCAATTTTGAACCATGATGTGTTTCTTTGCTCTTCTCTGATGATTGCTTCAGGTTTAGCATAAGTTCAATTAAGTGTTCTAGGATTTCCATTCTTCTCAGAGTCAGCCACAGTTTGTGATGATCCACAGAGTCAAATGCCTTTGCATAGTCAATTAAGCATAGGTAGCCATTCCTCTGGTACTCTTGGCTTTCAACCAAGATCCTTCTGACATTAGCTATAGTATCTCTAGTGCCACAGCCTGTTCTAAGTCCAGCCTGCACTTCAGGCAGTTCTCTGTTGATGTGCTGTTCTAGCTGGTTTTGGATAATCTTCAGCCGAATCTTGCTTGCATATGATATCAATGATACTGTTCAATAATTTCCATACTCTGTCAGATCACCTTTCTTTGGAATAGGAACAAACATAGATCTCTTCCAGTCAGTACGCCAGGTGGTTGTCCTCCAATTTTCTTGGTACTACTTGGTGAGCACATCCAGGGCAGCATCTGATTGTTGAAATACATCAGTGGGTTTGCCATGAATTCCCGGGGTGTTATTTTTTGCCAATTCTTTCAGAGAAGCTTATACTTCTTACTTCACCACCTTCATCACCACATGCTCTTGTTCATAAGTTGTTTCATGAAATTCTTCTGTTTCACCAATTCCTTAATATCTTGATTTCTTCCTTTTATTCTGGCTCCTTGGTGCTCCAGTGCAATATTTAGAGTTTCTTCTGACATCTTGGTCTTTTCTTCCTCCTCTGTCTTGTAATGACCTTTTGTATTCTTCCTGGATTATATTCTTGATATCTTCCCACAGCTCATCTGGTCTTCATTCATTAATGTCCAAGGCCTCGAATCTATTCCTGAGATGGTTTTGAAATTCAGGTGAGACAGACTCAAGGTCAAATTTTGGTTCCTGTGGACTTGATTTAATTTTATTCATCTTCAGCTTGAACTTGCATGAGTAGTTGGTGATCTGTTCCACAATCAGCACCTGGCCTAGTTTTCACAACTGATATTGAGCTTCTCCAGGGATTCTTTCCACAAATGTAATCGATCTGATTCTTATGCATACATACCATTAGGTGAAATCCATGTGTACAGCCTGCGTTTGTGTTTCTTATAGAGTATATTTGCAATGAATAAGTCATTGATTATGCAAAATTTTATCATTCTATCTCCTGCTTCATTTCTGTCGCCAAGTCCATGTTTTTCAACTGCTGATCCTTCTCTGTTCCCAGATTTTGCATTCTAGTCATCCCTTATTATTAATACATCTTGATTGTATGTTCAGTCAATCTCTGACTGTAACTGTTGGCATAATACTATTTACTCCTCTTTGGCTCTGGTTGTTGAGATATATATATATATATAATGGTGGTATTCATTGGACTTCCTTGTACATGTATGAACATTATCCTGTCAATCATATTGTATTTCAAGACATATATAATCTCACAGATGATAAGGACAGAACAGGATAGGGTAAGTTTCAAAAATCTTCATAGGGTCTCTATGAGACATATTCTACTAAATAGTACTTAACATGACTAAAAAGAAAGAGACCACTCAATTTCTTTACTTCAGTACAAATGTAAAAATTGATACAAGAATAATCTTCTGTCACATGATTTAAAGTTTATATTTTATTTCATTGATTTTTTAAAAAAATCAATTAAAATTATTTGACATTTGATGATTAATCATAATATTTACTTCTGATACTGCAATAGTTATGATAAAAGACAAAATTCACAATCATTGTAACCCAGCATGACCAAGAAAAAGATGAACAGCAAGACAAGGTTGAAAGTAAATTGTGATAATATTAATCCAAGGACTACAGTGAGTCAACAATGATCTGTCAACCTAAACCTTCAAAATCTTATGAGAAAAAGAACATAATAAATAACAGATGATAAGAGATATTTAGAATCTACATATGAGGCAAAGTATAACCTATAACTCTATGAGCTGGAAAGGAGGCATAGATAAAGAGATTCACAGAGCCATAAATGCCTTTTACATGGAAGGAAGCCATGAAATAATGTAGTTACTCTTATTTAATAGTTTTATAATTTACGTTTTGTTTCCTTTACAAAATAGTTTGTTGTATGGTATTTTATAGTATATGTTTCTTAAAAATATTCAAATTTACAACATTCAAATGACCATGTGTTTAAAAACGAAAAATAAACCTAGGGAAAAACCACCAAAACCAAAAATACCTCCCAAATAACCCAAAAATTGTGACTATACACATAGACCTCACTTGGAGGACTGCACAGGACTTATTAATAACATCTTTGTTGTTGTTGTTGATTGCCGTCGAGTCAAGCGTGCCTCAGTAACCCTATGAACATAAGTCCTGAAGCCTTTCTATAACTATCATCATTTCTCAAAGTTCACATAGTTTCTAGAGGCTTATTACTTAGGAAGTGGATGCCACTATGCCACTATTGCTTCTAAAAAGAGAAGCTTAATATCAGCTCTGAAAACCAGGCCAGGTGCTTAGTGTGAAATAGACCATCTACAACTCATTTGCAAGTTCAAACTGAAGCTAAAGCTAAAGAAAACTAATCCATTAGAATAAATGTCTGACCTTAAGTCTCTCTAACCTGAATTTAAAAACCATCTCAAGAACAGGTTTTCAGTATTGAACACAAATGAATGAAGATAAGAAGAGCTGTAGAATGATATCAAGAATATTGTCCATTATTACGAAGATAGAGGATGAAGAAAGCACCACAATGAATGTCAGAAGAGGTTCTGTATATTGTGCTAGAACACTGAGAAGCTAAAACAAAGAAGAAATAAAGAAATTAAAGAGTTGAACAGGAAGATTTCAGAGGTAGCTGAAAGTTAAGTATTATAAGAAATGTACAAACAGCTGGAGTTAGTAAATAAAAAAAAAGAAGAACTTGCTTGACATTTATCAAGCTAACGGAACTGAAGAATAAATTCAAACTTTGAGTTGAAATACTGGCATATGCTGTGAGGGAAATCTTGAATGATTCAGAGAATATCAAAAGAAGATGATAGCAATACATGGAGTCACTATAACGAAAAGGATTGATTAACACAGAACCATTTCAGGAAGTAGCATATAGTCAAGAATCATTGGTAATAAAGGAAGATACTCAAACTACACTGATGGAATCAGAAAAAAAATACATAAAACAAGACCCCATGAATTTATGGAATATTAATTGACATATTTAAAAACAAAACAAAACAAAACAAAACCCAACAACAACAACAAAACCCCACAAATGGTTGTGTGAAGAAATCTGAGCACAGCTACCTGGCCAATTGCTTAAAAGCAGTACATATTTATTTCCACTCCCAAAACAAGGTGTTCCAACAGAATGTGGGAATGAGGAAACATGATAATTAATATTACATATAAGCAAAATCTTGCTGAACAGTATCCAAAATCAAGTAGAACAGTACATCAACAGAGAACTACTGGAACTATAAGCTGGATTTACGAGAGGCTATGACACTACAGATGTCATTGCTAATGTCAAATACACCTTGACTGAAAGTAGATGCCTATTTGTGTTCTATTTACAATGCAAAGGCATTTAATTGTATAGATAACAACAAATAGTGACTAATGTTGACAGGAATGAGAATCTCAAAACACTTGATTGTGCTCATGTGAAACCTATACCTAAACCAAGAAGATGTTTTCTGAGTAGAGCAAGAGAACACTGAGTGATTCAAAATCAGCAAAGGAATATGATGGGCTGAATCTTTTCATCTTTTAAATTTATATGCTTAACAGATCATTTGAGAGGCTGGACTTTATGAAAAAGAACATGATAGCAGGATTTGAGGAAGGCTTATCAATCAATAACTTTTGTTATGCAAACTTGCTTACAAAAAGGATTTGAAATGTATGATGCAGAAGATCAAGGATTGCAGTCTTCACTATAATTGCATCTAATGTCAAGAAAACAAACAAAAAACCTTATCAGGATTGGGCCTATTGTCAGCATCATGATAGATGAGGAAAGATTGAAATTGTTAATGATTTCATCTTGCTTGATGCACAAACATTATCCTTGGCATTACAGTCAGGAAGTCAAAATACATGCTGCATTGGGAAAATTGGTCAGAGGTCTCGCCATAGCGCTAAAAGCAGTGTTTTCAGTGTAGAGACGAAGGTGAGCCTGACCCTGGCTATGGTTTTCTCAATTGCTTGTTATTCATCTGAGAGCTAAACAATGAATAAAATTGACAGAAGTATTGGTGTTTTTGAGTTATGGTTCTGGAGAATAAGGTTGAAAGGCTGATTACCAAGAGAAAAAAAAAGGTTTGTCCTGGAAAGGGTGAACCTGAGCATGCTGCCAGGAATGACCAATCTTTGCAGAAGGGCTTCATGCTTGGAAGAATGAAGGGTCAATGCAGGAGAGGAAGAACCTGGATGAAATGAGTTAATATAGTGACTGTGGCAACGGAGTCAGGTGTGTCAGAGATGGTTAGGTTGGTTCAGGATAGGCCAAGTTTCAGAGCCATTGTTCAAAGATTGTGATGCATCATAGTCCACTTGATGGCACATAATGGCAATAGTATGCTAGAAAAATGGATGTAACATATTAATGTTTTCTACCAACTTCATCTCTTTATTTTTGAAACAAAGATTCTCAACATTGAGCCAATTGACAGCACCATGATAGATAGAAGAGATTGAGATTTTGACAATTACAACTTGCTTGGCTCCACAATTACTCCACAAACACTCCTGGTATGAGCAATCAGGATATCAGAAGATAAATTTCCCTGGGAAAATCTGCTGTCAGGGACTTCTCCAGAATCCTGAGAATCAACGATATCATTCTAGAGACTAAGGTGTGTCTGATCCAAGCCATGGTCTTTGCAATTACTTGCTATGCATCAGAGATCTGAACAAAGACTAAGGATGACAGAAAAAGAATCGATGCCTTTGAATTGTGGTGCTGAAGAAGAGTTATCAACATAGACTTCCAAGAAAACAAATAAGTCTATCTTGAAGAGTATGAAACCAAGTTTCTCCTAGGATGCTAGAATTTTGAAGCTCCATCTCACATACTTTGGCCAGGAAGGACCAGTCCTTGGATAAGGACATCATGCTTAGAAGAGTGGTGGAATAGCATAGGAAAGGAAGATCCCAGAGGTGATAGATTGACACAGTAACTGGGGCAATGAGGGTAAATGTGTTTGAGTCAGTGAGATTGGTTCAGAAATGGGCAGGCTTCACAGCAGTTGTACATAAGATCTCTATGAGTTGATTTTGACTGTAAATACTAACAACAACAACCAACAAGGAAAATTATTTAATGCTGTTATTCTTTTAATAAACTCCTTCCTGATTTTTGAGATCTGGAAGTTTCACCTGTGACTGGTCTTGGCACCATTAGCCATCCCAATTTGGTAATTAACTCAAATGTTTTTTATAGGTTTTATACTTCTAATGTTATTATACCCACTGGGACTCCATATCTTATAACTAATTATCATTTGCAAGGGACTTCAGTCTCCTGGTATTAATTTCATATTCTTCACCTTGGTGCATGATCTCTAAAATTCTAGCAGACACCAAAGATTCTCAATACATGAACATATTTTAGTAAATACTTATCATATCTTCAACCTATATTGTAATTAATAAGTCATCTAATTCTCATAAATAAAAATAATTTCCTTAGATTTTCATTTTAATATTTTGCATGATATTATAATTGTGTATCACTGAGAGAAGGAGAGAGAGAATGAATCAGTCTCTAAAGTAACAGCAATGTGGCCTAAAATGTATCAGAAATGGAGGATTTTAAAAAAGGAAAATGAAGGTTAAATTATTAACAAATTACTAAATAATAGTTTCATTAAGTGATATACTTATTATTAAGGATATAAAATATATTTAAATGTATAGGTCCATATTCTTATTCTCAAGAAGGATTATCCAACTGAATGTAGAAATTATCAAACAAACATTAATATAATTTGCAAGCAAAATACTGTTGAAGATCTTTCAAAAATGGACGGAACAGTACATAGATAGCAAATTGCCAGAAGTTCAAGTGGGATTTAGAACAGGCCTGGGCACTAGGGATATTATTGCTGATATCAGATGGATCATGGCTGAAAGTAAGAAATACCAGCAGAATGTCTATTAGTGTTTTACTGACTAAGCAAAGGTGTTTGAGTGGACCATGACAAGTTGTGGCTGACACTAAGGAGAAAGGGAATTCTAGAGCACTTGATTGTGCTCATAAGGAACCTATACCTGAATCAGGACGCTGTTGTGTGAACAGAGTAGGGGACATTTAATGGTTTGGAATTGGGAAAGGAGTGCATCAGGGGTGTATACTACCTCCATACCTGCTCAGTCTATATGCTGAACAAATCATCTGAGAAGCTGGACTCTATAAAGAGGAGTGTGGCCTCAGGATTGAAGGGAGGCTCATCAATAACCTGCGTTATGCAGATGACACAACTTTACTTACTGAAATGGAGGAGGACTTGAAGCTCTTGTTGCAGAAGATCAAGGAATGCAGCCTTGAGTATGGATTACATCTCTAGGTCAGGAAAACAAAGATTCTTCTCATTGGATCAATAGGCATCATCATGTGGATATAGAGAGGAAATTGAAACTGTCAACAGCTCTATCTGGCTTGGATCCACAATTAACACCCTTGGTATGAGCAGTCAGGAAAAAGGGAGACACATTGCACTAGGAAAATCTGCAGTTAGGGATCTTTCCAAATTATTGAGGAGTAGTTATGTCAGTTTGAGGACTAAGGTGTGTCTGATTCAGGCCAGGTCTTTCTGATTATTTGTGGTGCATCTAAGACCTGGACAATGAATAAGGATGACAGAAAAAGTATTGATGCCTTTGAGTTGTAGTGTTTAAGAAGAGCACCGAACATCCCTCACATGGCAAAGCAAACGAACAGATATGTCTTGGAGAGAGTGCAACTGGAGTGCTCTTTGGAGGCAAAAATGATAAGGATTCACCTCACATACTTTACCCAAGAAAGTCATACAAATATTTAAGTATCTGGGAAGCTAGGCTTAATGAAGAAGAATTGGATTGGAGAAAGACTCATCAACATGTTATGCAGATGACACAACCTTGCTTGTTGAAGTAGAAGGTAAAGGACTGCAGTCTTCAATATGGACTGAAGCTCACATTCAAGAAAATAAAGTTTCTCACCATTGTGCCGACTGGCAGCATCATGATAATCAGTAAAGTAATTGAGATTGTTAACAGTTTCCGTCTCTTGTCTCCACAATCAACGCTCTTGTTACCAGCAGCCAGGAAATCAAAGGACGAAATGCACTGGAGAATCTGCTATCACGGACCTCACCAGACTACTGAAGAGCCATCATGTCAGTCTAGAGACTTAGATGCACCTGACCTAGGCCACGGTCTTAGCCATTACCTGCTATGCATCTGAAAGCTGGCAATGACTAGAGATGACAGAAGGAGAACTGATGCCTCTGAGTTATGATTCTGGAGAAGAGTATTGAATATACCATAGACTGCTAAGAAAACCAACTTTCTTCTTATAGAGGGTGATCCAGGCTGCATCTTCAAGGCAAGAATTTTGAAACTCTGTCTGACACACTTTGGGTAGATTGTATGGAGGGAATATTCCTTGGAGAGGGACCTTATGCTTGGAAGGATGGAGGGACAGTGCAAGAGAGAAAGACCCTGGGTGAGATGGATTGACTCAGTGACTGAGGTGATGGGGATACATGTGTCAGAGACAATGAAATTAGCTCAAGATAGAGTAGGGTTCAGAGCTCTTGTACATAGGATTGTTAGAGATGGAATCAACTCGACAACACTTAACAACACAATTTGGTAGAGATTCATCACTCTGTTTATAAGAGAAAAAATGTTGCTAGAGTGTACTATTTAAAATATAATAACAGTACAGGCATCAATAAAAGTGCTAGAATTGCTAGCTCCAAGTACCTGTCTCTTCACCAAAACATAATAAAATCAGACAAACTGTCAGAACCAACTATGTTAGAAATCTACAAATAGTGTAAAGTTTATCAGACCCAAGAAGACACTGAATCAAAGTAAAGGCATTTGTACATTAAAGTGTTTTTACTTGTCATCATCACACATTTTTCACAGGCCCCTAGAATCTTGAAATACAGCTTTAATCCTTTGGGTAGGATACTTCTAAGAAAAAAGGCAACCATTTCTTGAAAACAGTATGAGCCAAAACAGAATTAGTATTGTTTTGCTGGAGGAAAATATTATAGTTGAAATAGAAAAATCAGTAAGAGGGAGAAAAAGGTGACCATCAAGGAAGAAAAGCTTGAAAGAGAATTTCTTTAAGAAAGAGAAGTTTCTCACATGTTCACAGAAAGGGTTCCTGTTCCTAGGGACTCGCTACTATAGTCTTGGGGAATACAGGGGGCTCTCGTGGCTTATAAAAACAATTTAAAATGGAATACAATTTGAAAGCACCAACTGCTCTCTGTGAGAGGGATGAATAATCTCATTTTGTGCAATCTACTGCCTAAACCTGCTCGGCGGTCGGCTATGAACTGCTTCCAACCATGATACATAGAAAGAATGATTCCACAAAGACAGTGTTTTACATCCTATTTTGGTGAGTAACAATTTGTTGTCACAGTTAGGTGTCATCAAGTTGAGTATGACTCATAGTGACCCTATAAACAACAGACCTGAACCCAGTCCTATCTTGAGCCCATCCTCACCATTGCTGACACACACAAGCCCATGCTGCATCATCAGGTCAATTCTTCTGGTTGAGGGTCTTTCTCTCCTGAGCCATCCCTCTACCTTTCTCAGAATGATGTCCCTCTCCAAGGAATGTAATGTCCCAGACAGAATCAGAGAAAAATTGTAACATAAAATTCAGGGATAAAAATGGCCAGGATTACTGGGAAACTACTGGGCCTACGGTCCTCAGTCATTTTGCTAGCATAAAATTAATTTCAAACTTGTGGCTCAGTTTATGACCTTATGTACATATTGAAGAAAATGTGTATGAACAGTTGAAAGGAAAAGTGTTTCCTTATTTTAGTTTTAGCTCAAATCATAATAAGTTTATAAAAATTTAACAATAAATAAATTAAAGTACACAGATATATTGTGAAAATAAGAAAGCCAAATGCATACTTAGAACAAGATGCATCCCTAGGAAGACTGAGAAAATCCCAGTATTTCACATCAGACTGGTGTACAAACTCAAGGAAAGAGAAGTTAATGTGAAGGTAGAGTTATAAATAACATGACTAAATTACAAAAAAAGAGAGAGAGAAAAATGGATATTATTAAGATATACAGTAACTTTCTCTTGATTGAAATGAAGCTAGAGTAGTGGTTAAGTGCCATCAAATTGATTATGACTCATAGCAAACCTATGAACAACAGATCTGAAACATGTCCTGTCCTGTTTCATTCTCATAATCTCTGACACAACTCAAGCCCATTACTGGAGTCATTATGTCAATCCATCTGGTTAAATGTCTTCTTTTTGTGCTATCCCTCTACCTTTCTGAGCATGATGTCCCTCTTAAAGGAATAACCTCTCCTAGAAACACGCCCAAGTATGTAAGAAGAAGCTTTGTCATCTTTGCCTCCAAGGAGAACCCTGTTGCACCTTCCCCAAGATGTATCTGTTTGTTCTTTTGGCAATCCATGAGATAGTCAGTTCTCTTCTCCAACACCACTGTGCAAAGGCATCAATTCTTCTTCTGTCTTCGTTATTCATTGTTTAGTTATCAAAAGCATAACAAGTGAAACAATAAATGAATGGAAATCCAAGTTCTGTAAACGTTGGTTAAAATAGCAATTTTAAAAAAAAAAAGAAGAAGAAAAGTCAATGGTCTGAATCAGGTACATCTGGATTCTGATCTCCTCAATACTTTGGAGAGGACCCTGACTGAAGACTTTCCCAGTGTAATATGTCTCCTGATCTCTTGACTTATGGAGTAAAATGTATTGATTGTAGATCCAAGTAAGATGCCGTTGTTTATGGTTTCAAGGATGAAGTTCAAGCTGCACTGAAGGCATTAGCCAAAAATAAGGCCCCACCCAGGAACTGATGGAATATGTCATATTTAAACAAAGAGATGCATTTATAGATGTGCTTAGTAGTTTATGACAGGAAATTTGGAAGACAGCTACCAGCTACTGACAGGAAGAGATCCATGTTTATCTCTATTCCCAAGAAAGGAGATCTATCAGAATGTAGAAATTATCAGAAAATGTCAGTAATACTACATGCAAGCAAAATACTTTTGAAGATTTTTTAAAAATAGGTAAAATGATAATATATTCTATTACCTATTATCCTTAGTCACTGTCCAGCTCCCTGATTCATAGCAAAGAATTGTGAAGACCATAGCCTGGATCAGGTGCACATTAGTCTCTAGACTAATATCATTGGTCTTTAATACTCTGGAGAGACCTAACAGCAGATTTTGCCAGTGCAATTAGTTTGGACTCTGGTGGGGTTTTGTTGTTTTGTTTTGTTTTTTACCCTTAAAAATATCTATCTATATCTATCTATCTATCTATCTATCTATCTATCTATCTATCTATCTATCTATCTATCATCTATGTTGTTGTTATCGTTGTTAAGTGCCACTGAGTTGTAGATGACTAATAGTGACCCTATGAATGAAAGACCTGAACACTTGTATAACTTTCATCTTTTCTCCAATTTCATAGGGTTTCCAGAGGCAAGCTGTTTCTGAAGTGGATGCCACACCTGCTTCCAAGCTTGTTTTAATTGGGGAGCTCCACCAAACACTGTCCCCATGGGTAACCATTATCATGTTTAACTCATCAGTGTCACGGTGTTCAGCATCACAGCAACCACAAGTTCCCTCTGCATAGCAAATGGACACACCAACACTATGCCAATTAGAAGAATATTTGACCAAAACCAGTTAAAACTAGGTAAGAACCAAGGTAAGGTTCAGACTCCATGAGCTCCATCATTGCACATTCCTCCTTAATCAAGCATTCTCATTGGCTCTCACCACCCAAAAACACCCATCTGGGAGCATTCCACTGCTTCCCCAATCTCCTCCTATTGTGATGCCACATGTTTCTTCATATATTCTAACCTCTTGAGTGATTTATTTGTTCAGCATATAGACTGAATGAATACATTTGAGGAAATGATAGAGTGTTAATGCACATTTTCCTTGATTTTAATCCAAGAAGCATCTTGATTTAGATATAGGTTTCATGTTGTTGTTGTTGTTATTGATGACCATTGAGTCATGCACAATTCACAGCAACTCCAAGAACAAAGACCTGAGGCTTTTCTATAACTATTTTTTTCTCAAGTTCATAGTTTCCAGAGACATGTGGTTTAGGAAGTGGATGCCACTTTT
Source organism: Elephantulus edwardii (assembly GCF_000299155.1). Taxonomy (NCBI): domain Eukaryota; kingdom Metazoa; phylum Chordata; class Mammalia; order Macroscelidea; family Macroscelididae; genus Elephantulus; species Elephantulus edwardii. The sequence continues at coordinate 17,536,615 of NW_006399770.1, forward strand.
GCTTCCCAACCTGTCTTAAAACTGGGAGCTCCACCAAACACTGTCCACCACACACAGCCATTATGGCTTTTGAGACCCCAATGGTAAAACGTTGAGCATCACAGCAAACTCAGATTACCTCTGCACAGTAATTTTCAGAAGAGTGATATATGAGTTAGAAGAATGTTCCTCCAAAATATAGTATCAAAGGATTAAAATATAATCCCTCAGACCTCACTTATTAAATGTAAGGGTCCTTCAGAAGGTTTTGTTGACTCTAAAAAAGAGGCTTATTATTATTATTAAAAAGGAAAAAAGAAAGACCCCCACAAAAAAAAAAACACAAACAAAACCACAAACCCAACATTTCACAATGACCCTTAGCCAAAATAAGAGAGCCTATCTTACAGAGTCCAGTCACTGCACCCAGTTTCCAAAATGTAGACAAAGACTTGACTTTAAATGCAAGTGTCCTCCTAGAGGTCTTATTGACTCTAAAGAAGAGGCTTAAACAATGAAACAATCTACACAGACCCTCAATTAAAACAAGAGTGCCATCGTACAGAGTCTAATCAATGGAAGTCCAAAATGGAAGAAAGGTCTTGGCTATATATATACATCCAGTTGATGAATAGCATCACAATTATTACTGTTTAAAAAAACCCTAAAAATCACCATGGAAGCTAAGGCCTAACTTCTCATTTTAATTTTCCCTTTTCTTTATATCTGAGAGGTAATAGAAATTATATTCTAGTACCTCAAAACATCTACATTATTTACATATAGTATGGAAAATAATTGGAAGCAGGAGTGGCGTCCACTTCCTAAACAATATGCCTCTGGAAACTATGAATTTTGAGAAACAATAGTTATAGAAAGGCTTCAGTCTTTTTGCTCATAGGGCCATTATGAGTCATACTCGACTCCACGGCAGTCAACAACAACAACAACATGGAAAATAAAAGCTTCATTTTCAGCTAAGTTAGAGTCGTTACCTACAATATTTTACTGCAAATATTAAAACAACAAAAAAAAACCACACTACTAACAAATACCTTTTGAAAATGGAAATATATTGTGTCTGAAATTCTGTTCTTAAATTGTATCTCATAGTGTCAACTGAATCTAATTGGATGTTCAAGTAATCTACTATAAGTTTGAAAAATGTACCACTATACGTCTTTATATTGCTAATCTGTTGTTGTTAATTACCATCAAGTAGAGCACGACTCCTAGCAATCCAATGAATAAAAGATATGAAGGCTTTTTATAGATATCGTCATTTCCCAATGCTCCTAGACTTTCTAGAGGCATGTCACTTGTCTTTATATTGCTAACCTAGATATTGTTAAGTCCAAAATAGTAATAATTTTAAATATGAATCTTAAATGAAACAATGGTGTATTTAGATGGCTTGTATTTAATAATGTAAAATATAAAGCCTTAATGTTATCCCATAATTGATTTTCTGGGTTCTGGTACCGTGAGTGTTGATTGTGGAGATAAGCAAACTGAAGCTGTTAACACTCTCAATCTCTACACCATCTATCATGATTCTGCCATTTGTCCCATTGGTGAGAATCTTTGTTTTCTTGATGCTGAGCTTCATTCCATACTGAAGGTTGCAGTCTTTGACCTTCTGCGGCAAACATCCCAGGTCTTCCTCAGTTTCAGCAAGCAAGATTGTGTTATCTGCATAACACAGGTTGTTGATGAGTCTTTCTCCAATCCTGATGACCATTTGTCCTCATAGAGCCCAGCCTCCTCCTGGATAATCTGGTCCAATTGAAAAGATACGGAGAAAGAGTGCATTTCTAGCATAGACTTTTTCATATTTTGAACCATATAGTGTTTCGTTGATGACTGCCTCCTATTCCAAGCATAGGTTTCACAAGCACAATCAAGTTTTATGTCATTCCCATTCATCTCAGAGTTAGTCACAATTTATTGTGATTTACATAATCAAATGCTTTTCCATAAAACACAGGTAGACTGTCCCATAGTGCTTCTAGAGCCACACTAGGAGAAAAAGATTGGATATTCTTCTGTTGACTCACAGACTTAACTCACAGTTGTGATACCAAAATCGTGGCTTATTTGGAGAATAAGTTGGAGAGTAGAGAATGCAAAGAATTTAATTCAAATCCAAGTTTTAGCCTAGCAGTGCCAAGGCATAATTCCTCAATTAGTCCTGGCTCTGGTTTCAGTTCAGCTATCAGCTTCTCCTTCCATCATATGGAAAAAACCAGCAAAAATCTTAACCATGACCTTGATCTCAAGGCTTCTTTACACCCTGCCACAGTTTCTCAACAGTAATGTCACGGTCTCTCCACCGCTATAACCAGGGTCTTTCCAGGATCTTGCTATCGACAGGGTTTTGCTCCAGTCTCCCTCAAATCTTCTTGCTCAGTGGGAAAATAACTCTCTATCCCTCTCCCTCTTTCTCTCTCTCATCCTATTCCTACAGCTGTCTATGATTTCCAAAACCATGTGTCTGCAGTTAAGGTAGATGGAGACCAAAGAGTGCTATAATAGCTTAGGAAAGCCAATTTTTCAAAGTTAACATCATAGTAGGGAGTTATGAATCATCAACTAAAGGGCACCTAACAACAACTTAATTATTTTTTTTTTTAACTATACAGGAGTGACATCCACATCCTAAACAACATGCCTCTGGAAACGCTATGAAATTTGAAAATTGGTGATAGTTACAAAATGGCTTCAGGCCTTTTGTTCATAGTGTTGCAATGAGTCGTGCATGACTCAAAGTCAATCAACAATACAACAACATATTTTGCCTTTGTCAAACAATTTTGTACTTTAATCTCTCTTTGAGTATTTCTCACGTACTTTGCTTTTCCTCACAGTTTTGTAATAAACTGTCCTACAATGCTAATAAGGAAGTTCTGGTGGTCAAGTAGGTGGGTTGTTCTGTTGTTAGGTAGTTAAAAATCTACCAGCTTCTCTGAGTTTTCTCAGAGAGAGAATGATGAGAAATCTTCTATACTGTCATTTACAGCCTCTGAAAACTTTCTGGAGGTTCAGTCAAATACTCATAAATGCATATCAGGATTCTATTCAATAACCTAAAATTCTTTCTCCTATAAAGGAACTTGGCTGAAAGCAGAGAGCACCAGATAAATGTCTATTTGTGTTTCATTGACTGTGCAAAGACATTTGACTGTGTGGATCACAACAAACAGTGGCTAAGTCTGAGAAGAATGGGAATCCCAGAACAATTGATTGTGCTTATGCAAAACCTATACTTGGATCAGGAGGCAGTCATCAAAACATAGCAAGGAGAAATTGTATGGTCCAAAATCAGGAAGGAAGATTCATCAACAACCTACGTTATGTAGATGAAACAAACCTCTTTGCTGAAACTGAGGAGGACCTGATGCACTTGTCCCAGAAGTTCAAGCACTGCAGCCATCAATATGGGTTGAAGCTCAGCATCAAGAAAACAAAGATTCTCACCACTGGAATGATTGTCAGCATTAGGTTAGATGGTAAAGAGATTAAGATTGTTAACAGCTTTAGTTTGCTTGTCTCCACAATCAACACCCTTGGTACCAGCAGCCAGGAAATCAAGAGACAAAATTGCATTGGGAAAGTTGGCTCTCAGGGACCTCTCCAGAGTTGTTGTTGTTGTTATGTGCTGTTGCGACTCATAGCGACCCTATGTACAACAGTCCTAAACCCTGCTCTATCCTTTGCCAATTGCTCTGTCTCTGATGCACCCATCCAGATTACCCCAGTCACTGAATCAATCCACCTCATAGAGG
>NW_006399770.1:17545401-17551212 GCF_000299155.1 Elephantulus edwardii
TTAAGGATTTTATTTTGCTTAGAACTACAATCAATGCATAGTAAAGAAGCTGCAGTCAATAAATCAACAGTGTGTTGCATTTATCAAAGCTGCTGCAGAGTGTTCCTTATAGTAATTAAAAATAAAAAATAAAAATTCACTTTGAGGACTAAGTTGTCAATTACCTCACATGCATTTGAAAGCTTTATTATAAATATAGAAGACTGAAGAATTGTTGTATTTGAATTATGACTATGGAAAGAATATGAAATAAATAGTAGTGCCAGAAGAAGAAAAAATACCAAAACACAAACATATCTGTCTTTGAAGAAGTACTGCCAGCTGATTTTTAGAAGTGAGAATGGGGAGATATATTTTCTAGTTCATTGGACATATTATATGATGGGGCACTCCCTTAAGAGACAATGGTTGCTAATTGAGAGAGAACACAAGAAGGAAGAGGCTTCTCAATTAAAAAAAAAAAAAAAGATACACTGGCTGAAATAACACAAATATAGCAACAATTGTGAGAATGACTGTGGAGTAAATAGTGTTTCATTCTGTTTCTTATAGATCCTGCAATACTATGAATCAGGACTGAGTGTATGGTATTTCACAAAAACTACAACAATTTTAAAATATAAAAATATAAAAACAAAAATTAAAAATGCTAAAAATTTATAATGAGTTATCTATGAATTAATACAATTTTCAATTTACCTGATCCAGATGCTTCTTGGAGAAGGTACAATTACTGTGTTCCTTAAAGGAATGGATGGTGAAGCTTTTTCTCACAGTTTTTGAACATGTTGTAAGAAAGAGCCAGGCCCTGGAAAAAGACATTGGGGGAAAAAAAAGCAGATACAACGTGGGGGTGGCTGATTCAGAGCCACTTCACGAAGGGAAGCTGTCCCCATCAATAATATATATGCTGCTCAGACATGATACCCAGCATCCTCCTGCACCTATTTCTACCAATCAATGGTAGTTAGTTCATCGTGGACTCACAGACTTTACTCATAGTTCTGAGGTTTATTAGGGAAATAGGTTGGAGAGTGGAGGAGACAAAGACTACCATACAATTCAAGTTTCGTTTTAGTCAGGCAATCTCAAACCAGATTAGCAATGCAAAATTCCTGAATTAGTCGGAGTCCAGGTTTAGTTCAGCAGCACAAATCCTAGAAGCCTCTGGTTTCCTCAGTCATCCAGCCGACTTTATCTCAGAGGAGTTAAAAGTCAGTTTTCCCTTCAATAGTCCAACAAGCAAAGTCTTTAACTGTGGCTTTTATTTCCAGGTTTCTTTTGGTTACAGCTTTACGCAGTCTTCAAACAGTGCTAGTTTCTTCACAGCAGTGACATAATTTCTTCAGAATCTCTCCACCACCACTGTTTCCAGGACACTGTGGAAAGCTCTCGCTTATATTTGTCCCACAGCTGCTGATGATTTTCAAAACCATGTGTTCGTAGTTAAGGTAGCTGGAGACCATGCCCAACACCCCAAGGTGGGGAACTAATGCAATGGCTATAAAAACATAATCCATTTTTAGAGTTTCTGATACTGTAGACATTATATTTTAAAAAGGTAGAGTACTAACATAAGACCTTCAACAAGATAAATTAATACAGTGACTAAGCAATGGGTTCAAGTATGTCAGAGATGAAGAGTATAGTACAGAATAGGACCTGGTTCTGATGATTGTTTACTATGAGAGTTGCTATGAGTCATATTAAACTTGATAGCATCTAACAACAACAATAATAGTAGTCCTCTTAATATTCTTTAAATATATTTCAAATAGCAACATCAATCTTCAAAAGTATACACTGTGGAAAGGGAAATGAAAGCAGATTATGTATTATATTTTCTTTTTATGCTTTAAGTGTATTATATACTTGCCAAGCAAAGAAAATCATCCTATATAAACTTAAAAATAATCAAGAAAACAATAACAATCTGTTGTGAACCTTTTTTTAAACTAACCTAAATTCATATAATGATGTTTTTAGCTTTGCATCATAATTTAGATAGTACATTTATTTAAACAATAAATTTCTTTTTTTTAAAAGAAATTTAAATACTTTGTACATTGTAATGACCACTAATTAATATCTGGGAAAATAAAACCAGTACCTTCATACAGTGAGTCTATGATTATGCCTAGGAATATACCCAAATTTTCTCCCCCACCCCTGGCAAATAACCGGTTCACATTAGATTATCTTCATGTTAAGTTGTCTTTAGAACAAAGGTGCTCCTCTTGAGCCCTTTTGTGTTATATCAGCCACAAGAAGACCCCCAGGGAGGGGGTTTATGGTTCAGAGCCTCTGAGCCTTTCCATGTTGCTTCCCTCCATGCCTGGTGCTTCTCAGGGTGGCATGGGGGTGGGGGTAAGGGGCTTTGTTGAAATGTTGGAAATGAACAAATGAAGCTATCTGCCATGTTCACCATGCTGCCTCTCAGTGCCTGGAGCAGGACCTGACCCTCAGTGGGCCTCCAATAAAGGTCTGTTGAACAAAGAAGTGTGTGGATATATTTGCAGATCAGCAAGCAGTATTTACAGAAAGAAAGAATAGCCTTTGGATTAGCATTGCCACTCTTTATGAACCTCACCACCAGAAGGCCTTCACATCCACCAGTTGCTCTCTGAGAGGAGCATGGGCAATTGCCTTCCATGTGACTTACACTCCCTGAAAAACTGCTTGAAAAGTCAGTTATGAGTTTATTACAACTGTGGACTGTACATAAAAACAAACAATAGCCTGGTGCTCTGGTGGTACAGTTGATAAGGAATTGTGCTGGACAATCAAAAGCAAGTGGTTTGAACCTACCAGCTACTCCAAAGGAAAAAAGACAGTCTTCTATACATTTACAGCCTTTTAAAATCCAGTAGAGGAGCACCTAATTGTTGGTTATGACTAGAAAACAATAAATTGCTGTTGTTGTTGTTGTTGTTTGGTGCTGTTGAGTCGTAGATGACTCATAGCAACCCTATGAACGAAGAGTCTGAGCATTGTTCGTACATAGTTTCCAGAGGCAAGCCATTTCAGAAGTGGATGCCGCTCCTGCTTCCAGTAGAGGGGCACCTACTTGTTGGTTATGACTAGAAAACAATGAATTTGCGTAAGTTGTAATAATTTGCCAGATATTCCAATGGCTCAAAGTTGGCAACAATTGTAAGGACTGCTCATAATAAGTATTTTGTGTGGATTTGTTGGTCATCCCCCGCCCCCTCCATTATATTATAGGATTGCTATAAGTTAAAATTGACATAATGGCAACTAGAAACAACTGATTGTTACTATTTGTTGTGTACCAGGGAGCTGGAAGTGACCCAGTTGGAACTTGGTCTTCAGAAGCAATAAATCACATATAAGTTGAATATCCATCCCTTCTGCTGTGGAGCAGCTGGTAAATACTTTGTATTGGCAGGGAAATTTCTTATCAGTAAGACACCAAATCTTCATTGACTCAGTAGACATTTCACTGACTTACTCATTACCACAGAATAATTTCCAATTTATGGTGAGCCTCCACTGGCTATAAATTGAATAAGGGCGAGCTTTTTCTTCTGTAGAGCCACTGGTAGATTAAAATTGTCTGAGAAGAGATGATTTTGATTTAGTAACACAACAGCTTATGGACTACATTGCTAGCACTGAAGACAATTTTTAAAAAATTCCAATTATTAGTGATGGTTGTGGTGTGTAGCAGAATTATTTAAATGTTTTCATTGACATGTAGTCCTTTTGCATGGTAGTATCAGACCTATGCAATTTCTGCCTTCTGAAATAGATTTAGCTCTCCAGTTAGGAAGAGCAAAGAGAACATTACTTCTATTCCCTCTAATCTCTGATTATATGGTGTTCACTTGAAGAGATTTTAATGGAATAAAGTTTACACTGAAATACTAATTATTTTATGAGCATTTTTCACTTAGCTGATCTAGCATCAATGCACTATAATTAATTAATTTTCACGATGCATCACCTATTTCTAAGTAATTGAAGTTTCTCTATTAGTAAATCCAAACTATTAGCATAAATTTCTCTAACAATTTTGAATATAATATTGTTCAATATGACTATCAATTTTCAGACTCTTTATTTAAGCAAGGCTTCCTTTCTATAATTAACACCTTTTTCATATCTTAGACTGTTTATAAGGTCATTTTAATTTTAATAACATTTTTGATAGGAAAAGATATAAATGTTGACATGGTTAATAAAAAGTTTTTGTGAATAGGACAAAGGACTTCACTCGTGGTAATAGAGGTCTCTAGTTTTCTGGTAGAATTTATAACATTAGATGATCTGTCATAGCTACTGTTTTACAAACATGGAAACATTTATTCATTTCAGATTCCAGAAATAAAAGGATAAACAAACTTTAGGAAATACATTAAGATAAAGATATTTTTTATCAGCATTATATTTTTATATTAGTAAGCTAAAACCTACCAATCATCTCTCAGCTTATCATTCTCTAGCGGTATGTGTGTTGTTGTGATATCAGAAACTTTACCCCTGTATTTAAAAAACTAGTAGGGCTATCTCTTCAACAAATATTGACAAAGCTTCCAAGCTAAACCAGACTGTAAGGAAGGCCATAGTAATATACTTTTGAAAAGCCACAACAAAACCAAAATACAAACAAAAAAACCAATCAGTGAAAACATTGGAGATAGCAGCATCACATGATACAGCTCCGGAAAGTGAAGCTCTGAGATTGGAAGTCACAAAATAATATGATTAGAGAAAATGCTTCCTAAAATAGAGTCCACCTTAATGACATAAACATTTAGAAATTTTATTCATTAATGTGATTCAACTTAAAATAAAGAAAACAGAGGCAAGTATCCATTTACAATTTCCTCTTTCCCATTGTTATTGAGTCAGTATTAACTTATGGTTGACGGTAAAGAAAGTATCTGAGGCTATAAATCCCATGGGGAAACTTTTTCGTCTTTCTCCAGCAGAGCTACTGGTGATTCAAACTACCAGAGAGACTAGGCTCTGAGTTCTTATAGCACAATACCCAATGGATTATGCCACTAGGGTATAATTAAATTGTGTAATACCTAATGTATGTACCTGGAAAAAAAGAAACTAATAAAAAATAACATAAAGTTGTATATTCTAGGCACTAATAAGCAGATATAGACTGCCAATACCAGTCAATTTGAATCAGAATAATATATACCTAATGCACTGGAAATGGCAAATTAAAGAGGACAGATGTCACATTCATTGTCTAAAAGAACATTTTCAAGATCCTCAAATATAATGATGTTACTAATAGGATAATATTCATATGGCTATACATTATTATTTTTTCAAATTTACCCATAAACAGATAACTAATGTAAATACATAGCAAATGTAGATACAAAGAAGAGTCTTTTTGTATCTTAACTTGGTGGTTAAAAAATAATGCATTGGTGACAGAAACCATCTTCAATGGTGGTTGAAAAATACAGCATTGGTGACAGAAACAATTTTAGAAGTCACAAGGTCGATTTTTGAAAAACAGCAACTTGTTCATGGGAGGTTTTCAATAACAGCAACTGTTATTCTGCATGTGGAAATTGCTAGATAGAACACACAGGGATCAAATTTACTATGTTGTTGTTGTTGTTATGTGCCGTCGTGTCGCTTGCGACTCATAGCGACCCTATGTACAACAGCCCTAAACCCTGCTCTATCCTGTGCCAATCACACTGCCTCTGACACACCCATCCTGATTACCCCAGTCACTGTATCAATCCACCTCATAGAGGGCCTTCCCCTCCTATGCTGTCCCTCCACCTTCCCAAGCATGATGTCCCTCTCCAA
>NW_006399770.1:17551312-17552455 GCF_000299155.1 Elephantulus edwardii
TTATTTCGTAGCTGCGGTGCCAAGAGTGTTGACTGTGGAGCCACGCTGACTAAGTTGTCAACAATTTCAATTTCTTCACCATCCATCTTGATGCTGCTAATTGGTCCAGTGGTGAGAATCTTTGTCTTCTTGACATTGAGCCTCAATCCATACTGAAGGCTGCAGTCTTTGACCCTCTTCAGCAAGTGCATCAGTTTCTCCTCAGTTTCAGCAAGCAGGAGTACTGAAGAGTAATGTCCATCTGGAGACTAAAGGGCACCTGGTCTAGGCCATAGTCTTTGCAATTTCTTGCTATGTATCAGAAAGCCTGACAATGACTAGGAATGATAGAAAGAGAACTGATGCCTTTGAAATGTGGTGCTTGAGAAGAATGTTGAGTATGCCATAGGCTACTGAGGGAACAAACAGGTTCATCCAAGAGAGGGTGAAGCCAGGCCGCTCCTTGGAAGCAAGGATTCTGAAGCTTCATCTGACATACTATGGGCATGTTGCAAGGAGGGACCCGTCTTTGGACAGGGACATCATGCTTAGAAGGGTGGAGGGATGGAGAAAGAGCATGAGACTATTGATGAGATGGACTGATACAGTGGTTGGTGTCATTGAGGGTAGGTGTGTCAGAGATAGTAAAGTTAGCACAGGATGGAACAGCTTCCAGGGCTGTTGTATATAGGGTCACTGTGTCACAAGCGACTCGCTAGCATATAACAACAAAAACTAAATAAAGTAATGAAACTATCACTGAATGTTTTTTGTCTGGGGTTTTCACATCTCATAAAAATATTCTTTAAATATTTTTGAGTTTTACCTATTAAATTCTTTTGAATATAATATCTTTATATCATGTGTCTTTGCATATCAGTGGTCAATTGAATTTTAAATTATAGTCAACATTAAAAGCTATGTATTTATCTATGTATTTATGCTGTGGAGTCAGAACCAACTCACAACTGACCCTCTAAAAGGCTTTCAGAGGCAGTAAATCACATAGGAGGAGATTGCCCATTCTTCTCCAAAGTGTAATCAAACCGTGTGCCTTTAAGATTGTAGCACATCACTAGAGCTCCTTTTAATTTTATATGTATTATTTCTTTGTTGTTGTTAAGTGCTGTTGAGTCGTAGACGACTCATAGCGACCCTATGAAC
>NW_006399770.1:17559090-17560754 GCF_000299155.1 Elephantulus edwardii
CTAACAGTAGACTTTCCCATCGCAATATGTTTTTTATTTCCTGGCTGCTGGTGCCAAAAGTGTTGACTGTGGAGCCGCCCTGATGCTGCCAATTGGTCAGTGGTGAGAATATTTGTCTTCTTGACATTGAGCCTTAATCCATACTGAAGGCTGCAGTCCTTGATCCTCACATCTGTTTTTGGCTTGCTTAATGGCAGCATCAGGATGGACAGTGAAGAGATTGAGATTGTTCTTAGCTTTAGTTTGCTTGGCTCCACAGTCAACACTTTGGCACCAGTAGCCAGGATACATAGAGAAAATATTGAAGTTTTCAACTGTCCAATCCTATTTGGATTTACGATCAACACCCATGGCACCAGCATGCAGGAGATTAGCAGACATTAATGCATTGGAGAAGTGTGGAATAGGGTCGTCTCCAAATTACTGATGACCAATGAAGTTTGTTTGAAGACTAAGATATGCTTTATTCAGGCCATATTTTCAATAACTTACCATGTGTCTGAAAGCTGAATATGAAGAAGAATGTCAGAGATTTAAAAGATACCTTTGAGCTATAGTTCTGGAAAAATGTAGTGGAAAATATCAAAGAAATAAATATGTCTTGGAGAAAGTGAAGCCATAGTGCAATTTGGAGGCAAAGATGGCAAAACTTCATTTCACACACTTTGGACATTTTGTTAAGAGAAACTATTTTTTTGAAAGACACATTATGCTTAGAAAGGAAAAGGATCAGTGAAAGAGAGAAAGATCCTCAGTGAGATGAATTGCTATAGTAACTACAGCAAGGGGCTAAAATATATCAGAGCAGGATAGGACAGGGTACAGATCTGCTGTTCTTAGGGATACTCTAAGTCGTACTTGACCCAAGGACCCTTAACAACAAAACAACAGTTTCATGTTGTCTTTTTTCCAACTATATAAAGAACATACTTTGATTTTTATTGTTTAAAAACCCATACAAAATAGAATGTTGTTGTTGTTGTTATGAGATATTGAGTTCCCTGTGATTCATAGTGACCGTATGCACAACAGCTCTGAACCCTGCTCTGTCCTGGGTCAATCTCATTGTCTCTGACATATCTACCCTCATTGTCCCAATTACTGTGCCAATCCATCTCATCTTGGTTATTCCTCTTCTACGCTGTCCCTCCAGCCTTCCAAGCTTGGAGAAGGACACTTATCCAAGGACAATTTTCTTCTGGCAAAATGCCCAAAGTATATGTGATGACACTTTAAAATCCTTACCTCCAAGGAGCAGCTTGCTTCAACCTCTCCAGGACAGACTTGTTAGCTCTCTTGGCAGTTCATGGAATGCTCAATACTTTTCTCCAGCAACATATTAAAAGGTATATATTCTTCTGTCCTCTGTGGTCATTATCCAGCGCTGTGTTACATATCAGGTAATTCTGAAGACCATTCCCTGGATCAGGTGCACTTTAGTCTCTAGAGTGATATAGTTGGTCTTTAGCATTCTGAGGAGGTCTTTTACAGTATATTTTCCCAATGCAATTCATCTTTCATTGTGGCTAACCTTGAGAAGAATGGGAATCCAATAACACTTGATTGTGCTCATATGAAATCTATGCGTGGACCAGGAAGCAGTAGTCAGATCAGAGCAAGGAAATACTTCATGGTTCAAAATCAGGAAAGGAGTGTATCAAAGA
>NW_006399770.1:17563223-17563893 GCF_000299155.1 Elephantulus edwardii
TTTCCCTCTAGATCCTAGTTGTTAAAATAGGGAAAATTTAAACAAATATATAACAAAGAATTTTGAACAACATAATCTTTTAAGTTTAAGGCTAGAAATATCAACAATATGATCATTTCCATTCCAGAGATACATGTTCCACTGCAGTTCCTGTTTTCCATAAATGGTTTTGGTTAGAAAAATATTGTAAATGTGGATACAGTACCACTACTCCTCCTCCATGCCATTATATAGTGCTATTAGCATGAACAATTTTAAATCCATGCCTTCCTTACTCTAACTTAATTTTTTTAAATTTAAATTTCTTATTAATTTCAGTAAAAATTTACAGAGGCTTTGGATTTCCATTCATTCATTGTTGCACATTTCTCCCCTCCCAAGCCTCCTCCCAGAACACTACTCTCTTGTAAAAGTAAGAGAAAAATTCTTTCATTGTTTTACAAACCCTCACCCAGGTCCACTCCACCATGTAGCCATTGTTCTAGACTTCTGTCAGGACAGAAATACCTAGCCACATATCCCTTTTAAACAGTTTTCTCCCTTATCTGTTTCAGTGAAGTATACATTATTAAACCCATCTTTCTCAGTCTCTCCCCAACCCCAAGGTCAGTCCTATTTTTCAACAGTGGCACCATGCAGTATTTGTCCTTTTGTGACTGGGATAATTCCT
>NW_006399770.1:17564643-17565675 GCF_000299155.1 Elephantulus edwardii
TACTTTATCTTCTTCTGGTTGTAGGTTTTTCAGGATACTTGGAAGACTGTTTATGTTGGGGATTAGGACTTCTAGTGTTGTTCCTACCTTTTCTGTAACGAAGTTTATAGTCCTTGGTTTTAATCCTAGGTCCATGATCCATCTTGAATTGGTTTTTGAGTATGGAGTGAGGTGTGGGTCTTGCTTGACTCTTTTGCAGACACTTTTCCAATTTTGCCAACACCATTTGTTAAAAAGGCTGTCGTTTCCCCACTTACCTGAGTCCATCTCCTTGTCAAATATCAGTTGACCATAGATAGATGGTCTGATCTCCGGATTCTCAATTCTATTCCATTGATCTATGTGTCTGTCGTTGTACCAGTACCATGCTGTCTTTACCACTACAGCAGTGTAGTAGGATTTCAAATCAGGGAGTGATATACCTCCTACCTTTCTTCTATTTTTAAGGAGTGCTTTGCTTATTTGGGGCTTCTTTCCATTCCAAACGAAACTGGAGATTGCCTTTTCCATGTCATTGGAGAATGGGATTGGTATTTGTATTGGGATTGCATTAAATGTGTAAATTGACTTTGGCAGTATTGCCATTTTCACAATATTGATTCTTCCTATCCACGAGCAAGGGATTTTCTTCCACTTCTAAATTTCTCTTTTTGTTTCTTGTAGCAATTTTTATAATTTTCTTTGAATAGATCCTTTGTGCTTCTGGTTAAATTCATTCCCAAGCATTTATCTTGTGATTAGCTATTGTGAATGGTATTGTTTTTCTTAGTTCCAGCTCTATATTCTGTTTGTCACTGTAGGGAAATCCAACTGATTTTTGCATGTTGATCTTGTATCCTGCCACTTTGCTAAACTGTTCCACTGTGTCCAATAGTTTTCTTGCCAAATCTTTAGGCTTTTCTAAGTATACTATCATGTCATCAGCATAGGGAGAAAATTTTACCTCCTCTTTGCCAATTTGGATGCTTTTTATTCCTTTCTCTTCTTATTGCTATCACTAATACCTCCAAAACGATATTGAATAAGAGAGGT
>NW_006399770.1:17566394-17569678 GCF_000299155.1 Elephantulus edwardii
TATAGTTTTTCATAGTACTCTAATGTTAGCTTTTTTATTTTAGTTGTGTCTGTTGTGATGTTGCCTGATTCATGTCTTATTCAGATTATTTGTGTCTTCTTCTTTTCTTTTGTGAGTTTTGCTAGTGGTTTATTGATTTTATTGACCTTTTCAGAGAACCAACTCCTAGTTTTGTTGATAGTTTTAATTGTTTTTCTTTTTTCTATTTCTTTCTGCTCTAGTTTTTATAATTTCAGTTGTTTTAGTGTGTCGAGTTTTCTTGCTGTTCTTTTTCAATTTGCTGGAGATAGAGAGTCAATAGTCTGTTTTTCCTGTCTTTTGATGTGTTTCCTTATTGCTATAAATTGACCTCTGATTACTGCTTTGGCTGTTCCCTGGAGGTTTTGGCAAATGGTGTTTTCATTGTCATTTGTTTCAAGAAACCTTTTAATTTCATTTTTTTATTTCTTCTAGTACACAGTCCTGTTCAAGCAAGGTGTTGTTCAGCTTCCAAATGTATGTTTTTTCCCCTCCTTTATTGTCCTATTATTCATTTCTAATTTTTTAGTATTATGGTCTGAAAAGATATTTTGTATTATTTCTATGTTTTTTAATTTATTAATGCTTACCTTGTGACCTAGAATATTATCTATTCTAGAGAATGTTCCATGCACATTGGAGAAGAAGGTATAATGTGTTTTGTTTTGTTTTTTTGTGCATTAGCCTATAAATATCTATGAGGTCAAGTTGGTTTATTGTGTGGTTTAATTCATCAGTATCTCTGTTGGGTTTTTTTCTGGTCGTTCTATCTTTTCTTGAGAGGAGTGTACTGAAGTCTCTGAGCACTATAGTAGTGTTCTCTATTTCCTTTTTTAGTTTTGTTAATGTTTGTTTTATGTATTTTGCCTGTCTTTCATTTGGTGCATAGATATTAATTATTGTTATATTTTCTTATTCTATTGAGCCTTTCAGCATTATATAGTGACATTCCCTGTGCTTTGTGATGGTTTTTACAATGATATTTATTTTATCAGAAATTAATATCACTACTCATGCTTTTTCTGGTTGCCATTTGCTTGGTATATTTTTTCCCCACCCTTTTATTTTTAGCCCATCTGTATCTTCATTTTTCAGGTGTGTCTCTTGTAGACAAAATATTGATGGATTTTATTTTTTTATCCATTCTGCTACTCTTTTTCTTTTCAGTGGTGTATTTAAATCATTCACATTCAGTGTGACTATTGAGAAGTTAGGTTTTATTGCTATCATTGTGTTGAGTTCTTTTTGGTATTGTTGCTACTCCCTTTGGACTAAGCAGCTTTCTGTGGTATGTCTGTAAGAAGGATATCTCTGAGTCTCTCCTGCAACACTGGTCTTGCTTTTACAAACTCTCTTAGGTTCTGCTTTTCTGGGAAAATCTTGGTCTGTCTTTCATATTTTATGGATAATTTTGCTGGCTATAGTATTCTTGGTTGACAGTTGTGTTCTTTGAGTGTTTGATATATGTCCTTCCACTCTCTTTTGCCTGCATGGTTTCTGCTAAGAAATCGGCACTTAAACTTATCTGTTCTCCCTTATAGGTTACTCTTTGTTTCTCCCTTGCTGCTTTCAAGATTCCCTCCTTATTTTTGGTTCTGGCAAATTTAACTGTGATATGCCTTGATGTTTTTCTTTTGGGTTCTAATCTTTATGGTGTTTGCTGAGTTCCTGAACACATATTCTCTCTTTCTTCATTATGCCTGGGAAGTTTTCCTCTAGTCATTCTTCCACAACTTTTTCAGTGCCTTTACTTGCTTCTTCTTTTTCTGGGATTCCAGTGATTCACATGTTATTTCTCTTGATGGTGTCCCACATTATTCTTAGGTTTTCTTCTCTTTCCTTCTTTTTTGTGCCTGCTTTTTTTGCTCTAGCAGATCAGTGGTGACAATTTTGTCTTCAATGTCACTGATTCTGTGTTCCATCTCATCAACTCCGCTCACGTGTCCCTCCATCATGTTGACAGTCTCTGAAACATTGGACCTTATATTTTGAATAGTGGATTCTTGTTTTTTCAGTGCCACTAATACCTCATTTGTTTTCTCTGCAATGTTCCGCATTGTTTTTTTAGCTCCTCCTGGTTTTTGCTTGTAGTATCCTGTAATTCATCAAGTTTGTCTTTCATCCATTAGATATATTAAGCCACTCCTCTTTTAAATTCTGTGTCAGAAAGTTACATCAGACTTTCTGGCTTCAGGAAATTCACTGATATTGTGTCACCCTTTGGGGGTGACATTTTGCTTTGCTTTTGTGTATTGTGTGGGATAGCTTGTTTTCTTCGAGACATTGATATGTTCTTGATCTTGAAGACAATGCTCTAGAGATCAGTTAGGAATCTACCCCACTTGTGTGTTTCTCTGAACTTCTGACTTCAAAGAAATGCCAGTTCAGAGCCTGTGAGGGCAATCTCTTGTTGGTAAGTGAGCTCAAGGTGTTCCCCATTAAAGGCAAGTTGATTGCCCAGACGTGTAAGCACCAGTATGGAGCCAAACGGGATGAGGCAGGCACAGGGTTGAGGTGACCAGAAGGGCAGGTCAAACACTTGGGGGACTTTGCTCAAACCTCTGCTGTCTGAGTGTGCTCATGATTGGGGTCCCTACTCAAATTCCTGCTGTTTCCCATCTAGTGGTTTTCTCAGTGTTCCCTGCCCAGTGGCACTTATGCAGGTGCCCTCACACAACAGCCCCTGCTCTAGCAGGGTCCTGCATCCAACAGGACCTGAAAAGTCAAGGTCAAATTCCCACTCACCCACTAGTCTCTGCCTGGTCTGCAGAGTCCACAAAAGCCAGCCAGTTACTCGATCGTTTCTGGGCAGTCGGTGTGGCCCAAGAGAGCTTGGCCAAATTCTCCATCAGTGGTGCTCTCCCAGGTAATCAGCAGTACCCCAGAAAAGCCAGTCAGGATCCTACTGGCCTTTCTCCAGCTAGATTAGTTCCACAGCAGCTCAGCTGGTAGCTTCGGGTAATGGCTGGATCCGTGGTGGTGCCCTGGGGTCACAGGGCTGTGGCGGGGGCTGAAATGCATGGTTGTGAAGCTGCAAGGGGGAGTGGGGGAAGTGGGAGAAAGCAAAGGTCTGTGGGGGAGTGCAGGAGCAGAGGGCTAGGACACTACCACCAGGAGGTAGGGGGCAGGTCTTAGGTGCTTCTGGGGGGTTATGCAGCTGCACCCTGCATGGTGGGGTCATGCAGGTGCCATCTGCACGGAGGGTCACACAGTAGCGGGTAGTTGTAGCTCCTCTGGAGTCATACAGTCAGTCGGTGGTGGTTGCT
>NW_006399770.1:17570408-17595802 GCF_000299155.1 Elephantulus edwardii
TTGGAAGAAGACTCATCAACAACCTGTGTTATGCAAATGACACAACCTTGCTGGCTGAAATTGAGGAGAACCTGAAGCATTTGCTGAAGATGGACAAGGACTGTAGTCTGTAATATGGATTGAAACTCAATATCAAGAAAATTAAAATTCTCATGATAGATGGAGAAGATATTGAGATTGTTAAAAGTCTTGGTCTAAAATCAATATTCAGCACCAGCTGTCATGAAATCAAAGGACAAAATAGAATAGTCTGGAGTAATTTAGGTGGTGTAAATACTGCCGCTACAAGAATATTAGCACATAGTATGCATCACCTTATCCTGAAAAACATCTCTATATGTAATGATATGTATAGGTAACTGCCAAGTTTTGTTCTCATGTGTACCCTTTGATATTTTCTATTTTCTTTAATTATAACCATTTTTTAGCATATGTGATATGGGACTTTGTGGAATTTGTTGAAGTGAGCATTGTTATGTAGCAAATGATAACCTGAATGGGGGTTCTTTTACACTGCAAAACAACTGTCATATGTTTTAGAAGGCATCTTAAAGTTTTTGAGGTATGTGCTAAACCAAAAGAGGTAAATTACTTACTGGCTAAGATATGGTAACTGTAATGCAGATTCGCTGATCTTTGTAAATCAAATTTATATTCAGAAATTACATTTAAAATATAGCCATTTTAGTTATTGAATTGGGTTAGAGGAGCTCTTGTGGTATATTACATTGTGTGTTGTGCTGTCAACTGGTTCAATCAAAAGGTAGACAAGTAGTTTCAATCCACGAGTTGCTTGAGAGAAGAAAGATGAGCAGTCTCCTTCCATAAAGATTTACAGACTTAAAAACTCAATAGAGAGTTACTGTGAGTCTGAATCTACTTGATACTGTGAGTATACTGATTTGTTAGAATTATAAGACTCAACTTAAGCTAAAGTTAATATAATCAAAATTTTGCAACATATTCACTGTTTTAACAAACTACTGCTAAGACCAGGTTGAACTTATTAGGAGAAGAAAACTAGATATAGTGTATAAGAGCTATCTGGTCAACTACTTATAAGATGAATCCAATTGATTACTATGGAATTTATCTTTCACTATGAATAATGACTGGAGCAGTACATCAACAGAGAACTGCCAGACGTGCTGGCTGGGTTTAGAAGGGGCCATGGTACTAGGGATATTATAGCTAATGTTAGATGGATCTTCACTGAAAGCGGAGAGAACCAGAGAAATTTCTATTTGTGTTTTATTGACTTTGCAGTGGTATTTGACTATCTGGATCACAACGAACTGTGACTGACACTGAAAAGAAAAAGAAAAGGGAATCCCAGAACACTTGATCATGCTTGTACAAAACCTATACTTGGATCAGGAGGCAGTCAACAGAACAGAGAAAGGAGACACTGCATGGTTCAAAATCAGGAAGGGTGTACACCAAGGTTGTGTCCTATCTCCATACCTTTTCAATCTATATGCAGAACAGATGATTCAGGAGGCTGCGCTCTATGACGAGAAATGAGACATCAGGATTGGAAGAAGACTCATCAACAACCTACGTTATGCAGATGACATAACCCTGTTTGCTGAACCTGAGGATCAACCTGAAGTACTTGCTGCAGAAGGTCAAGGACTGCAGCCTTCAATATGGATTGAAGTTCAACATCAAGAAAACAAAGATTCCACCGCTGGATGAGAATCTTTATGAGAATCTTTATCTAACATTATGATAGATGGTAAAGAGATTGAGACTGTTACTAGCTTTAGTTTGCTTGGCTCCACAATCACCATTCTTGGTACTAGCAGCCAGGAAATCAAGAAATAAATTGCATTGGGAAATTGGCTGTCAGGGACCTCTTCAGAGTACTGAAGGGCAATGATGCCTATCTGGAGAATATGATATGCCTGATTCAGGCCATAATCTTCACAATTGCTTGCTTTGTATCAGAAAGCTGGAAAATGACTACGGATGAAAGAAAAAGGAATGATGCCTCTGAGCTGTGGTGCTAGAGAAGAGTGTTGTACATACCATGAACTGCCTAGAGAATAAACAGCTTCGTCATAGAGAGAGTAAATCCAGGCTGTTACTTGGAGACAAAAGATGCTAAGGCTTTGTCTCACATATTATGGGCATGTTGCAAGGAAGTACCAGTCCTTGGATAGGAACATCATGCCTGGAAGGGTGGACAGCAAAAGAGGAAGACCATAGATAAGATGGATTAATTCAGTGACTAGGGTAATGACGGTAGATGTGTCAGAGAAAGTAAGATTGGCACAGGATAGAGTAGGTTTCAGGGATATTGTACATGGGATCACTATGAGTCACAAGTGACTCAATGGTGCATAACAACAACAACAGTGGTAAAAAGCAGCACTTCAAAACTGAAGGCACTCTCTTTGAGGCCATGAGCTCTTCCAAGGGGGCAGGATGGACAATCTCCTTCCATGCAATTAACTGTCTCCCACCATAGGGTCAACTGTGGGCTGGATTTAGCTCTCAGGCACACAAAAACAGCAGCCCTTATTTGATATTGTTATGTAAATGGGTCAGACCATGTAAATGGAGCATGTTGGCCTATCCATAAAAGGATTGACTATCTACTATTCCACAAGAAAATTAGCCAGTCTCAACAATCAAGCAGATTGGCTAGTCTTCCCAATAAACTGAAGACCTCTAGCTGCAGAGATGAAATCTTCCTCCAACAGAAGAAATTTTTCCATCAGAAGAAGAAGGTGATCTCCTCCAACTCAGTGAAATGTAGGACATGCTTTGGGACAGCACCAGCAGCCTTGGCTGAACTGCAGAATTGATGTGCCAAGGGTCTTTGTGGTGAGAGGGACTCAATATTGGCAGGATCAGTAACTTTGTTGAATAATTTTTGGAGGGAAACCAAGATTGGCAGGACTGAGAATTTGATTCTCAAGCCTTGAGGCTTGAAGCTGAGGTGTCTGTGTGTACGTTTGAGGAGCAGTCTTGATTTGTATTCTGTTACTAATTTGAATAATGACAACTTGACTACTTCAAAATGGTTCTATGTGGTCTGTTGCCTATGACATCAGAGTTTAGACCAAGAAAAGCAGTAAGATAGTAGAAAGAGGCATGGGAACATGAGGGACAGGTGTGACCTCATGGAAATTGGGTTTGTGTTATTGATGCTGTGAACAGGGATAGTTCCCCCTGTGAAGTTGGTAAAGGTCAGATAGGTCACTCCCCATGTGGCCCTTGCTCTTTTTACAATTACAATCAACATTTAGGATAAAAAGCTTAAGCACATGGCCTAATGTTAAAACATTGCTAGTTTGTGTTTGTAGATTAATCAGTGGATAGGAAGTGACAGAATAATTATACACAGTCCAAAAGAAACCTTTTGCTATCATGGTTAAGCATTCCATCATAAACAAAAGCTTGACATTTCAAACACAGCAGTCATTGCATAGCTATAGTTTCTATAAAGACTTGAAGCCTGGAAAAGCCTGTAGAGTAATTCTTTTCCACCCCATGGATTTTTTATGAATGAAGTAAATTCAATTATATTGTGAAGTTTTTTTTCTCATGTATAATGCTCATACATTAAATCAATACTTTATATGTATACATCTGGGAACTCTGATAGCCTAATATTGAGAAGCTGTGCTGCAATACCCAAGGTATGTGGTTCAAATCCATGAGCTGTTCCCCAGGAGAAGTATGAAAAATCTCTTCCCTTTAGATTTACTGCTTCTGAAAACCCACTGGAGGGTCCATTCTGACTCAACATCAAGCAACACAATAATAATAACATGCATATATTGCAATGATAAATGTTTAAAACATTCATGTTACCATCTTTCATTTGGATGATTGGACCTTGCAAAGACAGATAGTACAGTGTACAAGTTACGAGAAACTAAATGGGCTATTCCCACCCCCCCGTTTCTTCCTAGTCTACATCCTTACCTTTACCATAACAAATAAATATTTATGGTAATTTTCAAGAGACAGAAGGGAAGAGCTCTTGAGGTTTCTTGTTGGACAAGTCCCATCTGGTGCTTTTATGATTTGTTTGGATGCTGAACATTTTAGAACATACAACACCTGCCAATTAGTACTGTAAAATCCACAGATGGAGTCTTGTATTTTAAACATGTTGCTCCCAAAGCAATGCTTTATATTTATATATACTGTCGTCAACTGTCAGCATGTTCACATCACAATAAGAAAACTCTTTTTGAAATTGTATGTAGAAAGTTGAAAGATGTAAATTTAATTCTATAATACAAAAGGGGAAGCTCTGGTGGTCTAATGGCATGAAGCTGTGCTGCAATCCTGAAGGCACACAGTTGGAGACCACCAGCTGCTCCAGAGGAGAAAGAGGGTAATCTCTGTCTGTGCAATTAACTGCTTCTGAAAACCCACTAGAGGGTCAGTGATAGGTAGGTTCTTACTCTATAGTACACAGTAACAACAATAATTGTTGTTGTTATGTGCCGTCGAGTCGTTTCCGACTCATAGCGACCCTATATGCACAACAGCCCTAAACCGTGCTGTATCCTGCACCAACCGCACCGCCTCTGACACACCCATCCTGATTACCCCAGTCACTGAATAAATCCATCTCATAGAGGGTCTTCCCCTCCTGCGCTGTCCCTCCACCCTCCCAAGCATGATGTCCCTCTCCAAGGACCCGTCCCTCCTGGCAACATGTCCAAAGTATGTCAGACGAAGCCCCAGAATCCTTGCCTCCAAGGAGTAGCTTGGTTTAATCCTCTCCAAGATGAATCTGTTTGTTTTCCTGGCAGTCCATGGTACATTCAGTACCCTTCTCCAGCACCACAGCTCAAAAGCATCCACTCTCCTTCTGTCCTCCCTAGTCATTGTCCAACTCTCTGATGCATAACAAGCGATTGCAAATACCACAGCCTGTATCAGGTGCACCTTAGTCTCCAGAGAGACACTATTGCTCCTGAGTACCGTTGATAGATCCCTAACAGCAGACTTTCCCATCGCGATACGCTTTTTGATTTCCTGACTGCTGGTACCA
This sequence comes from Elephantulus edwardii, assembly GCF_000299155.1. Classification (NCBI taxonomy): domain Eukaryota; kingdom Metazoa; phylum Chordata; class Mammalia; order Macroscelidea; family Macroscelididae; genus Elephantulus; species Elephantulus edwardii. Next base: position 17,575,432 of record NW_006399770.1, read on the forward strand.
AGAATGTTGACTGTGGAGCCGAGCAAACTGAAGCTGTGAACACTCTCAATCTCTTCATCATCCATCCTGACGCTGCCAATTGGTCTAGTGGCGAGAATCTTTGTCTTCTTGATATTGAGCCTTAGTCCATACTGAAGGCTGCAGTCCTTGACCCTTCGCAGCAAGTGCATGAGGTCCTCCTCAGTTTCAGCAAGCAGGGTTGTGTCATCTGCATAACGCAGATTGTTAATAGATCTTCCACCAATCCTGATGCCACAATTCTCCTCATAGAGCCCAGCTTCTCGGATAATCTGCTCTGCATACATGTTGAAAAGGTATGGAGACAGGATGCATCCCTGGCGTACACCCTTCCCAATTTTGAACCATGCAGTGTTACCCTGCTCTGTTCTGACTACTGCCTCTTGATCCAAGTACAGGTTTCGCATTTGCACAATTAAATGTTCTGAGATTCCCATTCTTCTCAGAGTCAGCCACAGTTTGTTATGATCCACACAGTCAAATGCCTTTGCATAATCAATGAAACACAGATAGACATTCTTCTGGTATTCTCTGCTTTCAGCCAAGATCCATCTAACATCAGCAACAATAAAAATAAAAAATGTATAGTGTCTTAAGGAAAAGATGCAAACAAGTAGACGGCAAAAGAAATGTTAATGAACAAATAGGGTAACCCTATGATTTACCACTCATATTAAGATATTGTTAAAAAGGGAATGTATATATCTCTTAATATGCAAAGTAGATATAGACTATTGATTACACTTCTTTCAAAAGAAAAGGGAATACTTAGTAAGTGACTGAAGATAGTGTAAACAAAAAGGGTGCATTTTAAATATATAAGACCATTTAACTATCCATTGTCATAAAGATAAGTTCAGTAAGATACATAAGTATGTTTGCAACAAAGATTCCCAGTACCTATGTGACCCACTTAGACTTCAGCCCTATGGGTGTTCGTTTTTTTTTCTTAGTTACTTTTCTCAAGTTTATACCATTTCATGATTGATTTTATCATAAGATTTTATAGGCTAAAGTTGACAGAAACAACAGGAATATTATTCATTAACATTGCTTATTTCAATCTAGTTTTTCTTTAATTTTTTGTGATACATTGCTAAAGAATGAAAGACAAAACATACTGCTTATTAACATGTGAAAGAGCAATAAAGGAACGAGCAAGCACATTTAGGCCTCTAATCCAACATTTAATGCCATTGCAGAAAACTCTTTTCATTTTCACTGCTTGGTGTACAGTCATTTGCAGCTTGCTATTCAGATAAAGTGGATATCAATAGAACAATAAACTTTCAAATTCCTGTTTTCTGCAAATGATAAAGTGAAACTTGGCTTTGTTTCTTATGCATTTACCCCCATTTAGAAAAAAATATGCATAAAGCAGAGATAAAGTAAGTATGACTTATCTTTTACAACACTTTTCTTATTATTAGATAGTCTGATACAGGCCATGGTCTTTGCTATCACTTGTTATGCATCAGAGAGTTGGCCAATGACTAAGGAGGATAGAAGGAGAATGGATGCCTTTGAATTGTGGTGCTGGAGAAGAGTATTGAGGGGACCATGGACTGTGAGGAAAACAGATTCATCCTGGAAAGGGTTAAACTGGGTGGCTCCTTGGAGGCAAGGATTCTGAGGCTCCATCTAACATACTTTGGACATGTTGTAAGGAGGACCAGTCCTTGGAGAGGGACATCATGCTTGGAAGGGTGGAGGGACAGCGCAGGAGGGGAAGACCCTCTATGAGGTGGATTGATTTAGTGACTAGGGTAATCAAGATGGGATGTCAGAAATAGTGCGATTGGCACAGGACAGAACAGAGTTTAGGGCTGTTGTACATAGGGTCGCTGTGAGTCGCAAGTGGCTCGACGGCACATAGAACAACAACAACATACCCTTTAAAAATCAGACTGTTGTTAGGTGCCATCAGTCCGAGTACTATTCATAATCACCCCAAGAAAAAAATATCTGAATTCTTTCCTATTATGTGCTGTCTTCAGAATTTCTGACATAAAATTTCTACCCATTGCAACAGTCATTGTGTCAATACTTATAGCTGAGGGTCTTCCTCTCTTTTAGAGTGCTGTTGTGTACTCTCAAGTTGGAACTCACCCAGAGCTGATCCTCTGGTAGATTTTCTTTGAGGCAATTAATCTCACTGTTATTGTTTGTTGTTATGTGCCCTCCAGTCGTTTGCGACTCATAGTGACCCCACGTACAACAGCCCTAAGCTGTGCTCTATCCTGGGCCAATCTCATTGCCTCTGACACACCCATCCCGAGTACCCCAGTCACTGAATCAATCCACCTCATAGACAGTATTCCTCTCCTGTGAAGTGCCTCCACCCTCCAGAGCATGACGTCCTTCCTGTGTCCAGTGTCTCTTACGTTTACTTGTACTTTCTCCGAAGGGATGGTGATGTGTCCTGTTGAACTCCTATATAGATTGTGTTTTTCTTCTAAACCAACCGGTTTAGGCTCCACCTTGGGGCTTGTTACCTAGAGGCCTGTCAGAAGCTATTGTGGAAGTCCTCTGCCTTGCCTGGTCTCGGCTTGATCTCACTAGTTGCTAAAAATTAGATCAACCCCAAACAACAAAATTTTGAATAAAAATGCGTGAATTCTCCATTAACTGTAAGGTTAACTACTATTAATTCTTAGGAAGCTAAGGTCATTTCACAGTTAATAGAGAAATAAAATTAATTTGAAAAATTTTGTTCTATCATTTTTCACTACCCTACTTAGATTTTAATTGGGATGGGAGTGTCAGAGACAGTGCGATTGGCACAGGACAGAGCGGAGTTTAGGGCTGTTGTACATTGGGTCGTTATGAGTTGCAGGCGACTCAACAGCACATAACAACTTAGATTTTTAAAAAAATATTTTCTAAAGTTTTTCACTTACAGTTAAGCATTTATTTTCTATTATTTTAAGCTTATGATTAAAATGTAAATTATTATATATGTGAAATAATACTTTTAAATTTTATGGTAGAATTAATTTAAGGATTACTGCTATAAAGAATTATGGGATAAATTAAGCATGCTAAAAATATAATTTTTATTTTGAAATTATGTATACACATGTCAAAACAAATGGCTGAAAATGAGTACTCAGTCAATCAATCAGTTATGCTGTCTAGATGGTGCCAAATAGGTACTTTGATTGATATCTATTCTCAACTGAGTGAATTGACTCTATAGAACCATTGACAGTATCTTCTTAATGAACAAAGTTGGTAATGTTATATCTTTACTTAAAACTCTGTAACTTAGAGAATGAAATCCTAAATATTTACCTTGTTATAATTCCATTCCAATATTTGTCCACAGTTTACTTCTATTTCCATTTTCCTGTCATTCTCCACACCTTGCCTTCATTATTATTTTGTTGATTTTACTGTTCCCTAACATTTCACACCCAATAGGTGCTTTCTATGAGATTTACCTATGTGAGTATGGCTTCATCATTACCTTTTGTGCCTAATGACTTTTTCACTTGGTAGCTTCTTTAAACCATAACCTGTTAATATAAAATTGCCATTTATGACCTTGCACTCCTGCCAAATTCTCATTCATATCTATGGCTATTCAAATTTTTAATTGGGACATTGTGAGTAGTTAATTAGTGTCAACTTCATTAATATGTGCCTGATTTAATGAAAACAATTTTGGGTTATTCACTTTTGAATATATGACAACTATATTAAAAGATTATTTAGTCATACAAATCTTTCAACTTAATGCATTTGGAAAAGTTAATTATATATATCTCTCTGTAGTTGTGGAAAATTAATTTGGAATTGAAATTAAAGCCTCTTTATGTTAGGTTAGCAATGTTATCAAATTTTGCTTTTGTTGTTAGGGGCCAGTAAGTCAAATACAACTCATAGCAACCCGAGGAGCAACACATCTGAAACTTGTTCTATCCTGTATCATCTATACCATCTCTGATATACTTGAGCCCGTTGTTACAGTCAATGTTTCAATCTACCTCTCTAAGAGGCTTCTTTCCTTTGACTCACCTTTCACCTTTCCAAACATGATATACTTTTCCAAAGAACAGCACCTTCTAACAACATGCCAAAGATTTTGAGATGAAGTTTCTCCACCCTTGCCTCCAAGGAGCACCCTGCTTGCACTTTCTTCAAGACATAATTGTTTGTTCTTTTGGAAGTCTAGATAATGTTCAAAATATTCTCCGACATCACAACCCAAAGGCATAAACTTTCCCCCCCCCCATCCTTGTTAATTTTCCAACATTCAGATGCAAAGCAACTAATTGAAAAGACTTCAATCAGGTGCACCCTAGTCTTTAAATTAACATCACTGTTCCTTAGAACTTTGAAGAGGTCCTTCCTTGACAACAGAGTTTTCTCAATGGAACATGTCTCCTGATCTCTTGACAATTGATAGCAAGGGTGACGATTGGGGATCCAAAGAAGACAAAATATTTAGCTTCAATCTTTTCCCATCTATCATGATGCTGCCTACTGAGCTAGTGGTAAGGAATTTCATTTTCTTAATTCTGGGATGTAATCCATACGGAAAGTTACAGTCCTTGATCTTATTTAACAAGCATTTCAAATCCCCTTTCATCAAACAAGTTTATGTTGTCTGTATAAGCAGATTGTTGACGAATCTTCCTCTAGTCCTGATACCACATTTCTCTTTTAAAGTTCAGTTTCTTAAATGACTCATTCAACATACAGATTGAACAAGTATAGGGAAAGATACAGTCCTGACATACACTTCTATTGATTATAAAAAGTAGTCATGGAAAAATCTGGCTTATTCATTTATTAGGATAAATGCTTCTTAGAGGTGAGATGGAAAGGTGTCTACTCATGTTCTTTGGGAATATTATCGGGAGGGAACATTACCTGGAGAAAGTCATCATGACTGGTAGATAGATATCTCAGTTAAAAAAGAACACTGTTAACCTTGAAAATTAGTCTTCTTGATACACTTTTACATTGCTTCCTTAACATTATATAAAATATATAAAATATGTTTAAATACTAAATCCTCAGCAAGAACACCTCTGTTCATGCATTTAGTAATTGTAAGCTCCTTGTCTTGATCTATCTGCTACTCTTCCAAATACTATTTTTCTCTCTAGCTCCTATCATTTTTTAATATTTTATATAATAAACTTATTTTCATTATTGTTTGCCACCAACTGATAGAATGAAAACAACACAAATAAAGTTACTTTTTGTCTGTTTTTCTAGATATTCTTCTTTTTTGTTGAATAAGTATCAATATTTTTTGGTAGAATTTTACCAAAAGAATATAACTATAATCTATGAATTAATAGACTTCAACCACAGTACCCAGTATTTAAACTTAAACTGAAATTGTAGAACTCCCTTGGAGGATAATAATATATAAATTTACCACAGGTAAAGGTCGTTAAAATTCAGTTATTTAACAGGTGGGTTTAAAATTGTGAGAGTAAGGAGTGTGCTCAGTTGTTTAATCTAAAATATATCAATTACACATATCACCTTTCTTCCTCAATGGTAGGAGACAGAAAATCTGAAAGTGCTCTTGAAGCGTGCATTTATGTATATATTTCCCTAAAGAAAAAAAAAAGATAAATCATTTTATCAAACAACAATCAGGAAAAAATAGATGAGTATTTTGTCAATATTCAATTACTTTAAGTTTGAAAATACAATGCCACATTGTGTTTTAAAGAAATGTGGTCATGCAAATCTGATGAAGCATTGACATATTAAGAAATGGAGAAGATTCCCAACAAGATGAATTCACACAGTAACTGTAACAATTACCTGGATCACATCAGAGAAGGTGAAGATGGTATAGGATAAGGTGAGGTTCAAATCTGTTATAGTTGACTTAATGGCATCTAACAGCAGCAACAGCAACAACAATATGCCATGTAACAATCTCTCAAATAAGTAACATTTTAAGCTTTTGGAATGCATAATTATTTGTGTGGTATGTTCCCATTTTTTGCAAAAGAGTTTTTGTTCCTAGCCCTAGCCACTAAATTATAGTAATGTTCTTCCTCACCCATTCTTACCAATTACAGATTTTCTTGCACATTTTCAAGAACATTTAAGTGGTGGGATGAATATTATGTTTGTAAAGAAAACCACTATCAAGACCATATGAGTGTAATATCATCCAGGAAAAAAAACCCAAAAACACCTCACTGATGTTGAGTAGATTCTGGCTCATGGTGACTCTATAGCAACTTGTTATTGCTGTTAGGTGCCATTCAGTTGGATATGACTCATTGTGGCCCTATGAAGAGATCTGAACCATGCCCTAACCTGTGTCATCCTCACACCTCCTGATACAGGATAATCTATTTGCCTATTGTGGCAGTCACTGTGTCAGTGCACCTGGTTGAAAGTCTTCCTCTTTTCACTTTCTCTTCACCTCTCCAAACATGATTTCCCTCCCCAAAGAATAGCCTATTGTAGCAACATGTCTAAAGAATGTGAGATGAAATTTTTTCATCTTTAGTTCCAAGAGGAAGTCTGGCTACATTTTCTCCAAGATGGGTTTTTTTTTGTTTGTTTGTTTGTTTCGTTTTGTCTTGGCAGTATATAGGGCATTCAGTGTTCCTTTTCAACATCAGAGCTCAAAGGCATCAATTTTTCTTGTTCAGATATCAAATTATCCTTATTCATTGTCCAGCTCCCAGAGGCATATCAAGTAACAGAAAAGACCATGGCCTGAATCAGGAAAATACTAGTTCTCAAACTGGTATCATTGCTCTTCAATAATTTAGAGAGGTCCCTAACTGCAGAATATTCCAGCACAACACATCTCCTGATCCCCTAACTTCTAGTACCAAAGAGGTTCATTTTGGATACTTGTAAGATGAAATCATTAACAGCTTCAATATTTTCTCCATCTATCATGTTGTTCCTGGTTTGGCCAGCTCCTCCCAGCTCTTGGGAAGCTCTCCTTGCCAGAAGGCAGGAGCGTGGTGGTGGGAGTGCAGGAATCGTGGCAAGCTTTTGGAGTCGACTGCTTTTCCGGGAATGTGTTTGACGTGCAGGTTTGCTCTGTCCCTGGAGTGAGGCTAGCCAGCCTGGGCCTAGGGTTTGAACCAGGAGGTGGCCTTAAGCCCAAAGGGCCCTCGGGCCAGGTTCAAATTGTCTTTCTGTCAAACATTCTTCTAGGTGGTGTAGCATTGGTCTGTGCATTGCTGTACAGAGGTAACTCGTGGTTTCTGTGATGCTGAAGCCTGTGACAGTGATGTGCCACTCGTGGTAATGGGTACCTATGGTGGACAGTGTTGGCTGGAGCTTCCCGACTAAATCAAGCCTGGAATCAGGAGTGGCATCCACTTCCAAAATGGCTTGCCTCCGTAAACTCTATGTACGAACAGTGCTCAGGCTGTTCGTTCATAGGGTAGCTATGCGTCGTCTACGACTCGACGGCATTAAACAACAACAACATCATGATATCAAAGCGGGTGAACTTGCTCAGCATTTCTTAAGTTCAAAAACTGAAGAACAGATTCAGGCCTCAAGTTGCAATACTTAAGAATACTTTGGGCAGAATATTAAATGATCCAGAAAGTATTAGAAGAAGATGGAAAGAGTATAGAATCATTGTACCAAAAGGAATTGGTGGACACGGAAGAATTTCATGAAACAATGTATGAGCAAGAGCCTGTAGTGATGAAGGAGGAAGTTCAAGCTGCTCTGAAAGAATTGGAAAAACCAACTGATATATTACAACAGATGCTGCCCTAGATGTGCTCACCAAGTGGTGCCAAGAAATCTGGAGGAAAAGTACCTGGCAAACTGACTGCAAGAGATCTATACTTGTTCCCATTCCAAAGAAAGGTAATCCAACAGTATGAAAATTATAGACCAATATCATAAATATCACATGCAAGCAAGATTCTGCTGAAGATTATCCAAAAATGACTGGAACCACACATCAACAGAGAACTGCCAGAAGTATAGACTGGGTTTAGAAGTGGTCATGGTACTAGAGATATTGTAGCTAATGTTAGATGGGTCATGGATGAAAGCAGAGAGTACCAGAGGAATGTCTGTGTTTCATTGACTATGCAAAGGCGTTTGATGGTGTAGACCACAACAAATTTTGTGGCTAACTCTAAGAATGGTAATCCCAGAACACTTGATTTTCTTTATGAGAAACTATACTTGCGCCAGGACGCAGTCGTCAGAACTGAGCAAGGGAACACTGCATGGTTCAAAATTGAGAAGGGTGTGTGTTTAGGGATGTCTTACCTCCATATTTTTTTCAATCTATTTGCAGAATAGATTAAGTGGGAGGTTACGCTATATGAGGAAAACTGTGGCATCAGGATTGGATAAAGACTCATCAACAATCTGCATTATACAGATGACACAACCCTGTTTGCTCAAACTGAGTAAGACCTGAAGTGCTTTCTGCAGAAGGTAAAGGACTGTAGCTCAATATCAAGAAAAAAAAGATTCTTGCCACTGAGCTGATTAGCAGCATAGTGACAGATGGTAAAGAGATTGAGATTGTGGACAGCTTTAGTTTGCTTAGCTCCATAATCAACACTTTTGGTACCAGAAGCCAGGAAATTAAAAGATACATTGCATTGGGAAAGTCTGCTCTCAGAGTACTGAAGAGCAATGATATAAGTCATAAGTCAATGCCAGGCACGCCTGATACATGCCATGGTCTTTGCAATCACTTATTATGCATCAGAGAACTGGACAAAGACTAGGGATGATAGAAGGAGAATTAATGTTTTTGAGCTGTGGTATTGAATATACCATGCACTGCTAAGAGAATGAACATGTTTGTCCTAGAGAGGGTTCAACCAGGCTGCTACTTGGAGGCAAGGATTTTGAAGGTTCATCTGATATATTTTGGACATGTTGCAAGGTGGGACCAGTCATTGGAGAGAAATGTCATTCTTGGGAGGGTTGAGGGACAGGGCAGGAGAGGAAGACCCTCCATGAGATGGATTAATTCAGTGACTGGCAAAATGGGAATAGGTGCTTCAGAGACAATAAGATTGGAACAGGATAGAGCAAGGTCTATGGCTGTTGTATATACGGTCATTATGAATTGTAGGCGATTCGATGACACATAACAACAACGACATCATGATATTAGCTTTAATTTAATTTACATATGAATAGTTGATGGTCTGTTCCACAATCAGCACCTGGTTTAGTATTCACTGCTGATGCTGAAATTCTCCAATGATTTCTTCCACAAATGTAATCTGTCTGATTCCTTTGCATGCCACCAGGTGAAATCCATGTGTATAGCCTGAATTTATGTTTCTTATAAAAGGTGTTTACGAGGAATGTCTCATTGATTGTGCAGAATTCTGTAATTCTATCCCATGCCTCATTTCTGTTACAAAATTAATATTTTCTGACTACTGATCCTTCTACCCAGTTCCCAACTTTCTCTTTCCAGTCAGTCATTATTCTCATGTTATGCATCAGAGAGCTGGCCAATGACTAAGGATGATAAATGAAGAATCAATACCTTTGAATTGTGGTGCAAGAGAAGAATCTTGAACATACCATGAATTGACAAGAAAATCAATAGGTCTGTCTTGGATAGGGTATAAGAAAGTTTCACCTTGGATTCTAGGATTTTGAAGCTCTGTCTGGCATGTGACCCAGAGAGACTGGTCCTTGGAGAAGGACATTTTATGCTCAGAAGGGTGGAGGGGCAGTGCAGGAAAGGAAGGTCTCAGATGAGATGAATGATACAGTAAGTGGGGCAATGGGGGTTGGTGTGTTGGAATTAGATAGACTTGCTTAGCACATAAAAGAGATCAGAGATGCTGTACATTGGGTCACTGTGGGTCACAGGAGACTCGGTAGCACATACAACAACAACCATGATATTGTCTATTGGTCCAGTGGTAAGAAATTTTATTATCTTGACACTGAGATGCAATCCATATTGAAAGCTTTATTTTTTTCATCTTCTGTGCCAAGTACTTCAAGTCTTCATCACTTCCAGCAAGCAAGTTTGTGTCATATGCATAACTCAGGTTATTTATTAGTCTTATTCTGATCCTGTGGTGACATTTTTCTTCATAAAATCCACCTTCTTGAATAATTTCTTCAGCATCAGATTGAATATGTATGGAGAGAGGATAGAATCCTCATACACTCCTTTCTTAATTTTAAACCATATAGATTCGATGCCTTTGAATTGTGCTGTTGGAGAAGAGTATTGACTATACCATATTCTAAGAGAATGAACAGTTTCATTTTCTAGATTTTTTAACTGGGCTGCTCCTTGGAGTCAAGGATTTTGAAGCTTCGTTTGACATACTTTGGACATGTTGCAAGGAGGGCCAGTCCTTGGAGTAGGGATGTCATGCTTGAGAGAGTGGAGGGACAGTACAAGATGGGAAGACACTCAATGAGATGGATTGATTCAGTGACTGGGATAATAGTGGTATGTGTGTTAGAGACAATAGGATTGGCACAGAATAGATCAGGATTTAGGGCTGTTGTACATAGGGTCACTATGAGTCACAGGCAACTCGATGGCACATAACAACAACAACAACAACAACAGTATTCCTTTGCTCTGTTTGCACAACAGCCTCTTTGTCTCGGTATAGGTCTCCCATGAGCACATTAAGTGTTCTAGCATTCCCATTCACTTCAATATTATCCCTAATTTGTTGGGATATATACAATAAAGCATAACTGGGCATTATCCTGATATTCTTTGCTTTCAGTCAGGATCCATCTGGTATTTGAAATGTTATCTTTGGTGCTATATTTTCTTCTAACTCCTACTTATACTTTTGTTCAGTTTCTATCTATGTACAGTTCTAGCTGCTTTTGACTGACCATCAGCAGTATTGTGTTTGCATGTGATAATAATGATATTGTTTGATAATTATCGCATTCTGTTGGATCATCTTTATGGGGAATGAGAATAAATATGGATCATTTGCATTCAGTCAGCCAGACAGCTGTCCTCCAAATTTTCTGGCATAAATCTGGTAAGCCCTGCAGAGCTGTATTTGTTAGCTAAAAGATGTCAATTGATATTCCTTTAATTCCTGGGGCCTTTTTTTTTCAATGCCTTCAGTGCAGTTTTAATTTCTTCCTTTAATAACACTGGCTCTTGCTAAAATGGTACTTCCAGAATTTTTTCAGTGTTAACCAATTCTTTTTGGTACAGCGATTCTGTGTATTACCTCTTTTTTCTTTTAATGTTTTTTATATCATTCAACATTTCCCCCATTTCATCCATTCTTCTTCTATTTTTCATTTCCTGCATAGTACCCCATGTGATTGTGTGACTCATAATGGCCAAAACTAGGTCATCTTATTTCATTAATATTTAGAATTTTGATGTTCATGGATCCTCTTTCATTTTTCACAACATCCAGTGTTCCAACCTTCATGCTTCGTACATTCCACTTTCCAATTATTAAAGGATATTTTTCCTCATTTTAGTTGACTTTTAATCTCGGCCCTAACTGTAATATTATAACTATCTGTGTACCTCTACTGTTCATAGAGTTTTCAGAGGCCTGTTATCTAAGGACTGGGTGGGGAACTCTGCTTCTTGTCTGTCTTGATCTAGGTGCTCATCTAAAACTTGTACAACATCAATGACATGGCATTTGACACATGACAGCATAGGTTTCAGCATCACAGCAACCCCCAAGTTACCTCAGTAAAGCAAACTGACAGACAAACGTTCCTAATTATAACTTTGAAGTCCCTTTATACAACAAACTGACAAAGTAAGGTTGTCTCTCTAATAACAATATGTTGTTGTTGTTATGTGCCGTTGAGTCACTTGCGACTCATAGCGACCCTATGTACAACAGCCCTAAACTCTGCTCTGTCCTGTGCCGATCGCACTGTCTCTGACACACCCATCCCAATAAAACCAGTCACGGAATCAATCCACCTCATAGAGGGCCTTCCCCACTGCACTGTCCCTCCACCCTACCAAGCATGATGTCCTTCTCCAGGGACCTGTCCCTCTTCACAACGTGGTCAAACTGTGTTAGACAGAGCCTCAGAATCCTTGCCTTCAAGGAACCACCCGGTTTAACCCTTTCCAGGATGAATCTGTTTGTTTTCCTAGCAGTCCATGGTATTCTCAATACTCTTCTCCAGCACCACAGCTCAAAGGCATCAATTCTCCTTCTAACCTCCTTAGTCATTGTCCAACTCTCTGATGCATGACAAGTGATAGCAAAGACCATGGCCTGTATCAGATTCATCTTAGTCTCCAGAGAGATACCATTGCTCTTCAGAACTTTGGAGAGATCCCTAACAGCAGACTTTTGGCAATATGACTTTTAATTTCCTGGCTACTGGTGCCAAGAATGTCGACTGTGGAGCCAAGCAAACTAAAGCTGTGAACAATCTCAATCCCTCCACCATCCATCCTGATGCTGCCAATTGGTCCAATGGTGAGAATCTTTGTCTTCTTGACATTGAGCCTCAATCCATATTGGAGACTGTAGTCCTTGACCCTCTGCAGCAAGTGTTTCTGGTCCTCCTCAGTTTCAGGAAGTAGGTTTGTGTCATCTGCACAATGCAAATTTTTGAATATATCATATGAATATTTTGTTAACAGATCCAGTTGAAGCCGGTATAGATGTGGCAGGATGTGCTCCTAGAAAGGTATTGATGTATTCTGGCTGAGAAACACAGCTGACATGCTGGACTAACATCCTAGATGTGGATATGAAGGTAACATTGAAGTCTCTACTGAAACTTTGATGTTGATACTCAGATAATGTCCCCAAATCCACAGGCTTAAGGACCAAAATGGCGGTTGATCAAAATGGTCTGACTTCTGGGTTACAGATGACCCAAATAAGAGATCCTAACCACCTAAAGGCTGTGAACAACGACAACAACAACAAAAACCCTTGGTTCTGGTTGAAGATGTTCCAAATAAGAGGCCTTAGCCACCCAAGCGCTGCTGATAAAAGAAGTCCCCTTTTGGTACTAGCAGTCAAAAAATTAAAAGATAGTGCATTGGGAAAATCTGCTGCAAAGGGCTTCAAAGTAATAAAGAACAATGATGGAAGTTTAAAGGCTAAGGTACATTTTGTCCAATTCATGGTGTGTTGTTTTTCAGTTACTTGATATAGATACAAAAGTTGAAAATTAGTGAGGATAAAAGAATAAAAATTCATACCATTGAGTTGTGTTGTTGAAGAGTACTGAATATCCCATAGACTACCAAAGAAATTAACAAGAATATCATGGAGAAAGTAGCAACCGGAGTGCTCCTTAGAGGCAAAGAATTTGAACCTTGATCTCATATACTTTGAGTATGTTGTTAAGAGTGGCCAGTCCTTGGGAAAATCCATTACGCTGGGAAAGGTCAGAAAAGGAGAGGAAGACCCTCACAGAAATGAATGGACACAGTGACTGTATAATAGGCTTTAATATATCAGAGATGTTAAGGATAGCACAGGATTAAGCATTTAATACAATAAAGACTTCACTGACTAGTTATTTTAGAAGTATATATTCATGTCGTTCTAATCTACTTTAGTCTGGAGGCTCTACTCAATTCTGCCTATAAATGACCTCACTGGTATTAAAATATGATGGCACAGTTTCTAGAGTTACATCAACATACATCCTGTCAACCTTACAACCCACAGATGTGTGGCTGTGGTTGTTGTGGTTGTTATATGCCATCGAGTCAACTACAACTCATTATCAATGCTATGCACAATAGCTTTGAATCCTGCTCTATCCTGAGCCAATCTCACTGTCTTAAGATTGTATTTTGATTTTTATGGACTTGTTTTAATTTTCTTCAGCTTCATTTAAACTTGAATGTGAGTGGTTCATTATCTGCAGTCAGCCCTTAGCCTTATATTTGATTGCTGATATTGAGGGTTTTTTTATCATTTCCTACCTTAGAGGTTGTCAGTCTGATTCCTGTGTAGTTCATCATATAATCCATATAATTCCTATGAAATAATCATATAATCACTGTTTATGGTCTTTTTAATAAAAATATACGTCCAACCAAAATATCATTTAGTTTACAAAATTTTGTCATTTGATATTTAATCTTACTTCTGTAACTAAATTTGTAATTTTCAACTACCAGTTCGTTCTCTTCAATTCCAAATTTTGTGTTCTAATCACCAAATATAATTAATGCATCTTCTTCACCTGTTAGATCAATTTCAAATTGCAAAAGTTTGCAGAAGCCTTCAATGCTATGAGTGATAGAATTCACATACACACAAAGAAGATATATGGATATCAGATGCACACAAAGAAGATATTTTAATACAGTTATAAATTAGTATGTAGGTATGAACCACTAAGGTCAAAGATGAAATAATGAAATAACACATTTGTGATTTTTTTATCTCCACATGAGTAAAATAATTTATAATTTTAAACATCAATTTTATCTTTGAAGTCCCTTTGACTAATACTATTACTTTTTTCTGGTTATTACTTTTATGATAAAATACCTAAAATTTTGCTTTTGACCTTTTTGAATATGTATCGTTATCACTATGGAAAACAGCAAGAAATCTTTTTAAAATTAGTCTGACAAATATAATATTTTGGGGGATTAAAGCACACAATCAATCTCTAACTAATTTTATTTCTCATTTATTTCCTGCTGCCTAAAATTTCAATATTTACATTGTGTTTTTTCATCTTGAATTATTATTCTTCCTCCTTTTTTTGTGGGGTACCTTTTTATCATTCCATTTGTATCAGACAATGACATTTCTTAGATAACTGCCATAACAAGGTTACATATAAGATTTCATGAAAAGCTATTCATCACATAATACAAACCTGAAGTATTACTATAATCTAGTGCCTCAGTACTCTAAAATATTAAAAATAGAATTTAGTATTAAACTCATAAACATCATTTAAAATATTTCTGTTTGGGGTTAGAACTTTAATATTGACATTGTTCTGTTGATACTGATTTAGATCTAGTTCACTCTGAGTAAAAATATAAATTCTCACAACTTAATCAATAAATAAAATCATGATAAAAAAAGAAAGTGTTGGTGTTGTCAAGGTTTTAATTTTTCTTGAATCTATGACCAATATCTACAGAAATAGCATTCAAAAAATAAAATTACATGCATTTAGCAAATCTTCCACTAAGGGTCTCTTTAAAATTTTAACAAGAAAGAATGCCACTTTGAAAACTTAATTGTACCTGACCCAACTGTTAATTTTCAATGTCTCTATATGTATATGAAAGTTGGACAATGGCTAAAGAAGACTGCAGGATAATTGATATTTTTGAATTGACAAACAATAGTGTGTTTCATGAAATACTAAAAGGACAAATTTATCTTGGAAGAAGTGTAACCAGAAGCAAGGATGTGAGACACTTCCCTGGACTGTGTCTTCCTTGTGATTTCCTCTATACCTAAGCTTCTTAAGTACTGTCTGTAAGTGCTATGTTAAGTATTATAGTCAGAGTATCAACTCATTTCATTGAAACAAAATTAATGAGACTTCATCTCATGTACTTTGGACATGTTATCAAGAGAGGCCAGTTCCTGGAGCAAGACATCATACTTGGAAAAGTAGAGTCAGTCAATGAAATAGGTTGACACAGAGGATGTAAACACAGAGGGTTAAATGCAGAAGGGACTGTAAGACTCTCAAAGGATTAGGCAGTATTTTTGTAGAACACGAATCATTATCAGTTGGAAGCAATTCAGTAGTACCTAAAGACAACACTTTTAAATGGAAGTAAAAAGCCAGAAATTATCAGAATTTTATACTGAATTTAATATTTAATATTTAGAGGTGAAGGTTTTTTGCTTTTGTAACAAAATCTTCAATGAAATAGTACTTAAATTTTCTTGGGTAAATAAACTTTAATAGGTTAACTTTTTTGCTTATTTTTTTCTATACTTTTGGGAACCTAAAATAAAGAGAAGCTTTCACTTCTAAAGCTCATGCAATTGACTTATTTTATTATTCAGTGTTCCACATTATTCAAGTACCATTTTATAACTTTTGATTGTAACAAAATGGATACTTTATGTTAAAATTATATTTATAAGTATATTACATTCTCTTTGAAAATTTGTCATGTTTTATTACTTCTATACAATCACTATGAGCTTATGCATATAAGATTTGTAAATAATTATATTTTATAACAAATTTGAAAATGATGCTTAAATGTAGAAATCATAGCTAAATTTTTATGATTATAAGTGACAGATGTCTGTAGCTTGCAATCATTTCAGTTTGACATTTTCAATTATTATAGCTATATTGATAAAAGAAGATTAAAGAGCTCTCAACTGTCAAGTCCCATTATTTGAACTTTATGTATAGCTGCCAGGGACTAATAATTCCAAAGAGATAGAACTGTTCTTGAGTAAAAATGAATACGGAAGGTCCTCTTGGCAATTTGAAATGGAATATAGCTGCTTAAAACATAAACGATAACAAAATGAATACATGGCTGTTTTTTAACTTTCAGTTCTCCTTGAAAAATGATAGGTGAACATTAAGACAGAACAATAATCAACAAAATCATGCCACTTATTAAATTTTAACAATCTAATTATTCATCTTAAAATTAATCATAAGAATATAGTTCACAGCATATAATCAAGGTTAAAATATTATAGACATACGATTTTTTCTAAGTTGACATTCTTAGATATCCGATACTGTTCATGTTTCCTTTTGTTTCACATTTCTGTCAGCAGTCTGAGACTTAAGCCTTCTCAACTCATTTTTTAAATGATATTAGTTATAAAGGTCATTGTATATAGTGTCCATGACATTTGCACAGAAACATTCTGGTATAGAGTACATTTCTGACTTATCCAAGGCTGTTCTGAATTAACTCTAAGTTTATTCCAGAGCTTCTCTTTGTTTCTTCCTATCTCAATAATACAGAGATATTATTTGATAGAACCAATTGATTTGGGTCTCTCATAAAGCTCTTTGAATGTGACATTATAAAAAAGTAGATTCTTTGAAGACTTTATCTAGAAAATTAGCATGAGATCATGTTGGAGAATGAAGAACAAAGCAAGAAAACACTGAATGGTCAAAAATTAGGAAAGGAGTGTGTCAGGGATGTGTCCTATCTCTATATCTTTTAAATTTAGATGCAGATCATTCAAGAGGCTAGACTTCATGAGGAGGACTGTGGCCTCAGGATTGGAGCAAGACTTGACAAAAAACTGTGCTATACAGATAATACAATCTTGCTTGCCGAAACTGAGGAGGCCCTGAAGCATTTGTGGCAGGAAGTCAAGGACTGTAGTCTTCAATATGAATTTAAATTAAATATCAAGAAGACAAAGATTCTCACCACTGGCCCAATTGGCCGCATCCGTGTGGATGGTGAAGAGATTTTTAACAATTTCAACTTGC
Organism: Elephantulus edwardii; assembly: GCF_000299155.1. Classification (NCBI taxonomy): domain Eukaryota; kingdom Metazoa; phylum Chordata; class Mammalia; order Macroscelidea; family Macroscelididae; genus Elephantulus; species Elephantulus edwardii. Next base: position 17,592,829 of record NW_006399770.1, read on the forward strand.
TTGGCTCCATACTCAACACTCTTAGCACCAGCAGTCAGAAAACCAAAAGATTAATTTCACTGGGAAAATCTGCTGTCAGGGACCTCTCCAGAGAGCTGCCAGTCTAGAGACTAGGGCTAACCTGATCCAGACCATGATCTTCACAATTACTTGATATGCTTCAGAGACCTGGACAATGACTAAGGATGACAGAAGAATAATTAATGCCTTTGAGTTGTGGTCCTGGAGAAGAGTCTTGAACATACCGTGGGCAGGCAGGAGAACAAATAAGTCTGCCTAAGAGACAGTGAAATCAAATTTCTCCTTGGAGGCAAGGATTTTGAAACTCTATCTTATATGATTTAGGCAAGTGGCCAGGAGGAACCAGTCCTTGGAGAAGGACATAATACTCAGAAGGATGGAGGAAAAGCACACAAAAGGAAAACCTTGCATGAGATGGATTTTCATGATACCTGGAGTGATGGGATTAGGTTAGGTGTGTTGAAGTCAGTAAGACTGTCTCAGGATAGGGCAGGTCACTGTGGGTCAAAGTGACTCAACTGCACATAACAACAACAATGCAATATTAATGATCTCCTCATAAAAGAAGAGAAAGAGCATATAGACAGAGGAAAGATGAACATAGAATGACAGAAGCAGAGCTAGAAGCAAAAAAAAGTGTCAGGAAGAGGTAAGAAAAAATTTGATATTTATATATAGTATTGTATATCGACAGCTTCACTTTGCACCTTTAACTCCCAGAACTCTAAGTCAATAAATTATTGTTAGCAAAACAACCATGCTATTTTGTACTCTCTCTAGATCAATATTAGAGATATAAGCCTCAATATAAATGTAATATCTCTTATCTTTATTAACATACATATCAGAAGGTATTTTATGGATATAAACGATAGAGGAAGCATCAAACGTTGATGAAATGAAAAGACAAAATCACTTTACCAAAAATAATTGATAAATATCTAACCATTTAAAAATTTATCGGTCAATTTTCATCCATAGTCAAGAACCAATTTTAGTCAAGAAGTCCAATGTGCACTTAATGTTTTCTCCAGAAGCAAATTGCTTATATGGAAGTTGTACAAAGAAGCAAATGGAAAGTGTATTTAAGGTTGTATCTTTTACTATATTTGCTCTTTGTACTGAACAAATAACATAAGAATTTAGAGTACTTTAAGAAAAATGAAGTCAGGAAGAGTCTTTTTTAGTAATCTGTGATACACAGATGCACAATAATGCATCTTGAAATCAGAAAGTATTTGAAGTACATACTGATGATGATAAAAGTCTATAGCAATCAATATGGACTACATTTCAATTCAAAGACAAAAATCCTCACAATTGGACCAAGAAACAAAATCATGGTAAATAAAAAATGGTAGAATTTACCAAGGACTTCACTTTACTTGGATATATAATTTATGTTTATTGAAGCTGCAGTTGTGAAGTTGTAAAATTAAATAGAATATTATACTGAATGAATTTCTTACAAAACCTCCATCTTACTGACATCAAGTCAGAACTGACTTGTAACTGACACTCCCGTGCTTTTCCAAAACTGTGGAACAGTTGAGGACATTATCCATCACTTCTCGTGGAGTTGCTGGTGGATTTTTTTAAAATTTTTTTTATTTAATTTAGTTTGTTTATTTTTCATTTCAATGAACATCTACAGAGATTCTGGAATTCCATTCATTCATTGTTGCACACTTCTCCCCACACAACCCCCCCCGACCACCCCCCCCCCCCCCGTTTGCTCCTCTCCTTGACAAGCAAAAGAAAAACTCCCTCATTGGTACACAGTACCAACCGCAACTCCCCAAATCTCACCCCCTACCCCCAAATATAATCCACTCTGCAACCCTCATTGCGTAAACTGCTAGAGTAGTTCAGCCTTTGGGTTAGCAGTGAAATTCTTTATGGAGTACACATCAGGTCCCCTTTGTCTCTCTTCTTTTCACTCTCTGTCTCTTTTCTGTGTGTTTCTATATGCATGTGTATGTATTGGCTATAGTAAGATATCTTGAAAGTACTGTAAATTAAATAAATATTTGACAAAAAGAATCTGAAACAAGATGTGATGCATTCAATTCCTCATATATATGTTAAAAAATTGGACAATGAATAAGGGATACTACAAATGTAATTGATGCATTTTTGCAACAGTGCTAGCAAAGATTAATCAATGTATGATAAGCTACCTGAGAGAAGCAAACTAATCTGTCCTGGAATATTACCTAGGAAACAGAATGGTGAGACCACATCTCATGTATGGTGTACATGTTGTCAGGGTGAGCCAATCTTTGAAGAATGGCATCATGATTGTTGTTGTTGTTGTTAAGTATATTCGAGTAGATGACTCATAGTGACCTATGAACAAAAGACATGAACACTTGTATAACTTTCATCATTTCTCCAATTTCATAGAGTTTTCAGAGGCAAGCTATGTCAGAAGTGGATGCCACTCATGATTCCAAACTTGTGTTAATCAGGGAGCTCCATGAAACACTGTCCGCTATGGGTAACCATTATTGCATTTGACACATCAGTGTCACAGTGTTCAGTCAAAACAACCATGAGTTACTTCCGTAAAGCAAATGGACAGACCTGTGCTATGCCACTTAGAAGAATGCTAGACCAAAAACAATTAAAACCAACAAAATTTAAGTACCAAGTCATGGTTTAAACTCCATGAGCTCTGCCATTTCACATTCCTCCATAATCAAGCATTCCCATCTGCTCTTACCACCCAAAAGCACCTATTCTTCTGTTTCTTCAATAAAAACCAAGATGTGATATGATATGATAGTGTGCACAGAAAACTCCAAAGACTCAACAAAAAACCTGTTAGTTAAATGGCCACTTTACTAGAGTGGCAGGATGTAAGATCAATATCCAAAAAGCATAGGATTCCTCTACAGTAACAAAGAGAACTCAGAGAAGGAAATCAAGAAAGCAACACCATTTACAATAG
>NW_006399770.1:17596255-17604997 GCF_000299155.1 Elephantulus edwardii
GTCAAATGAGGAAATGACAATCTTTTCAACATGGTGCTGGCAAGACTGGACTTCAACCTGCAGAAAGCTAAAACAGGATCCACATCTCACACCAAACACAAAAATCAACTCAAGGTGGATCAGAGACCTGGGAGTAAAGCCCCAAACCATAATGTTCATAAAAGACAAACTGGGATCAAGCTTAGAAGCGCTAGTCCAAGGCATAAAGAGACCGTCAAGTACAACCGGAAATGCACGATCTACAGAGGATAAAATTGATGCATGGGACATTCTAAAGATAAAATCCCTGTGTACATCAAAAACTCTTTCCAACAGGGTGTAAAGAAAACCTACAGACTGGGAACAAACATTTGGTAATACTATCTCTGACTAGAGTCTTATAACAAAAGTTTACAGAATACATCTGGGCTTCCACAAGAAAAAAACCTGATAACTCAATTACAAAATGGACAAAAGACATAGAAGAGTTTTCACAGAGGAAGATATTCAAATGGCAAACAGACACATGAAGAAATACTCCAAATCACTGGCAATGAGAGAGATGCAAATCAAAACCACAATGAGGTACCATATCACTCCAGTAACAGTGGCAAAGTTTGACAGGGTGGCAAGTAATAGATGCTGGAGAGGATGTGGTGAGAAAGGAACTCTTACATTGTTGGAGTGATTGCACTAATGCTCATAGCAGCACTACTCACCATTGCAAGACCATGGAAACAGCCCAAATGTCCAACCATAAATGAATGGATTGAGAAATTATGGTATAGTAGGAAGAAATTGTGCTGCAAACGTGCTTTCTCCATGGGGAAGAAAGATGAACAATTTCCTTTCATAGAATATATTCCTTTTGAAAATCTGCTGAAGGGTTAGCCATGGTCGATTTGACAATAACATATAAAAACTATTAAATCCTTTAACTTGATTAGGGGGATTTCTCATGGAGTTTTAAATTTTAGTTCATTGAATAAATGATTTTATTTTTGAAATAGTGTTTTAACGATTGAAAGAATAAGATGGTGTAATCTTCTTTGTCCTTTCTTGCCATCTGATTTAGTATCCTGATAGACTTTCATTTAATAACTATTTCTTGAGCATCAAGTGTAGGTAAGTACTGTGTATGTCAATGGAGATATGGAAAATAATTAGGCCAACAGCAATATCCTACAGATTCTCAACTGAGAACAAAACCTGTAAACAGAGGTGAAGACCATCATCAAACACACTTTTGTAGACATATTACTACAATATGAGAAAATGGGGGGGGGCGTGGAATCACTGAACTGTTTTCAGAAGCCCCATATAGTCACCCTTAACACAGAATCAGAGTTCAGGCATATTTCCTAATTTAGAATAAGGCTCACCAAAAACACTGGAAAAGGTGAAGGGCAGAAGCTTTCTTTACCTGAACAAGATAAAAATTCACAGTCTACAGGCATGTTTCTCAGCTGTTTATGCAGCCTCCCTGGGCTGCACAGTCTGAACACTAGGAGGAGGAAGGCACGTGAGCAACATAGCTGGTGACCTTGCACTGATAGCAATGGCCAGGACCACTATTCAAAGGGAAAAGGATACACATGGAGAGTTGGGTCAGAGAATCTGCACAGCTTTCCAGATAAACTCTGCAACTTATATCCTCCAAGCCCAAAGAAGAGCTACAAAGTCTCCTGGACTGGGAGAAGCCCACTTCTCTTTGCTGACTTCCAAAAACATTCAAATATTCATTTGATTATTATTGTATTTAATAAAGAAAGTTAACTCTGCAGTCAGCAGCATGGAAGAACATAACTCTAAGCAAACACACACACAGAGTTATGCACATCAGAATGATTTTTCATGATCCCCACAAAGCAGAACTCACCCTTCTCTACACAACCTTAAACCACCTCAAGGGAATATGACTCCCATACATCCTGGCCTGGTAAAGCAATTTCTTACTCCCACACCCTGAAACATTAGTGGCACTAAGAAATATAAATCAGAGTGACTTTCCTTTATTAATCCAGAAAGAAATCCTGTCATTCTTCTCTGAATTTAATTCAGCAACTGAGTGAGTCACAGTACATACCAACTTTAATTCTTCTGACAACCACTGCAACTTCACAAAAGCAATAAAAAGCACCTTAAAAGAACACACTACTGTCTTATATTCTCTGCACCTATCTATGATTCTATTGAAAACTTTAGAAAATCTTATGTGATACAATGTTCAAACTGAAAAAATAAATAATAAATAAATAATAAAAGACACTTTGGGATAGTTATGAGCTATTTTTCAGAAGATACAGCTCTCAGGTCAATTTCTGACAGTAATTACAAAATTATTCGTGTGAGGACAAACTTTTCCTGAGCAAAGGAGTTTACCTTGCACTTTCTGACATGATGATGCTATTGTTAATGTTGTTGAATTGGTGATTATTTGTTATAATATCCCTTTCTCCTTCATGAATACTGCATCTAAAATTTGTAAGGAGCATTGTCAGGATAGCACTTAATATTTCATTGATATATAAAGAAATCAATAAAATGACATTTCTCCCTCATCTGTATATTAACAATCTCACCTTGCTAGTCTGCTGAGGTGTTTCATCAGCGTTGTCAGGCACTGATTCTTCCTGGATATCTTTTTCCATGATGATAGCATCATGGTTAGAAAAGAGTAATTTCAGCAAAACCCAGAAGGATCCTCCATTTGATAAATTGGTGCATTTGTTGTAACAATGGCCTTAAACATATCAAAGATTATGAGGATGGCATAGTGTAGAACAGCATTTCATTCTTCTCTGTATTGTGTCACTATAACTTGGAATCAATTAGACAGCACTTAGGAATAAGAAAACATCAGCTATAATTAAGATTAATGAGTTAGTAATCCATTATTTTTTAAAACATGCACACAAGCTCTCATTTTCTCTTTGAAATCTGACTTGTCATTTCCAGATAAATATTGCTCAGAAACTAAGGTGACTCACAAAGTACTAGTCAGTAGCTAATACCAATAATCCTTATATTTTTTTAAATTATAAACATAATTACTGATATATATTTCACATATAATAAACTATACAGGATTAATGTATATAATTTGATATGCTTTGACATGTATACACTGGTAAAACTATCATTATCAAGATAATGAACACATCCTCTTGCCTCAGGCTTTTTGTAATCTTTACTTATCCTCCATGTTTTCTTATTCTCGAAATGATAGAGAATAGGAAATACTGGCAGAAAGCATGCCTTTAAATGCATTTCCATTTCCTAGAATTTTCTAAGTGGAATGTTTTTTCTTGTGTACTTTATCTCCCTATTGAGGAAAAACTGCATACATTTTAAATGGATACTATGAATATTTTCCCTCTAATACTCTCCTGAACCCAGTCTTGGTGTTTTTTTGTTCTGTTTTGTTTACCTTGATGAGCTGACATATTCTAGATACCTCAAAAATATAGTTACACAGTAATTTCCCTTTGTATCTGTATTATTTCACTTAACAATATGAAGTTTCATTCATGTGACAGTATATGTCAAAACTGAATTATTTTGTAACTGAACAGTACTCTTTCAAGATCAAAGACTAAACCTTTTAATATGGATTACATCTCATCATCAGCAGAACAAAAATCACAATGAGGCAATCAGCAACATTATTATAGATGGAGAAAGGATTGAAATCTTCAACAATTTCATCTTACTTGGATACACATTCACTTTCTTGGTATTAGCAGCCAAGAAATCAAAAGATATATCACACTGGGAAAATCTGCTGCAATTAACATCTCCAATATTCTGAGAATATTCCAAGGAATGATGTGAGTTTAAAGATTAAGGTGTTGTTATGCTTCTGAAAATTTGACAATCAATAATGATGACAGAAGAAGAACATATGCCTTTGAGTTGTGATTTTGGAAAAGAGTACTCAATAACTCATGGACTACCAAAAGAGCAAACAAATATATCTTGAAGAAACTGCCACCAGGGTGCCCTTAGAGATAGGGATGGGAAATATCTTGGAAATATTGTTTAGAGGGGCTAGTCTTTGGAAAAATACATCATGCTTGGAAAAGTGGAGGGTCAACGAAAGAGAGGAAGGCCCTTAATGAAATGAACTATAGTAGCTATATGGACATAGTAACTATATGGTATCAAGTATATCACAGATAATGAGAGTGGCCCAGGACAAGGCAAGATATAGATCTGCTGTTCATAGGTAACTATAGGTTATACTCAACTTTCACCTAAAAACAAGTATTATATCATGTGAGAATACATTACATTTCATTTATCCATTTATGTTATTGATTATTTAGTTTATATCTACTTTAAACAGAATGACAGCTCACTGAACAAATATATCATATTTTAAACTCAGTAATCTGTTGGTGGACACTTGGGCTGTTTCTTAGTTATTTTGGTACTGGAAGGAACTTAGGTATATGGTTGTTGCTATTGTTGTGTACTGTCAAGTCTTCTCCTACAGAGCACCTAGTGGTCTCAAACTGCATGCCTTCGAGATTGCAGCACAGCTTCTTGCCATGATATCTCATAGCTGTTTTTTTTTTTTTTTTAGTTACTGGCTTTTATTATTCTGGGAATTCACTTAGGAGTAGAGTCTCGGGATTATATAGTATATCTACACACAGACTCACTATATCAAAAAGAATTGGATGACACAAAAGAATTTCATGAAACAATATATGACTTAGAGGCAGTGGTAATGAAGGAGGAAGCTCAGACTGCCCTGAAGGAATTGGCTAAAAATAAGGCCCCAGGAATTGACAGCATAACAATTGATGCGTTTCAACAAACAGGTGTAGTAGCCCTAAACATGCTCACTAGGTTGTCCTAACATATCTGGAAGAAAACTACCTTGCTATCTGACTGGAAGAAGTCTTTATTTATTCCTATTACAAAACAAGTGATCCAGCAGAGTGTGGGAATTATTGAACAATATTATTAATATTAGACACAAGCAAGATCCTGCTGATGATTATTAAAAAATGACTGGGATAGTACATCATCAGAAAACTGCCAGATGTGCAAGTTGGCCTTAGAAGAAGCCATGGCACTAGTGATATCATGGATCTTGCCTGAAAATAGACTACCAGAGGAATGTCTTCCAGTGTTTCATTGACTATACAAAGGCATGTGGATGAGTGGATCAAACCACGAGGCAGTTGTAAGAATGGAGCAAGTAAACACTACATAGTACAAAACCAGGAAAGGTGTGCCCCCAGGATGCTTACTATCTCCATCCATTTTCAATCTTTATGTGAAACAGATCATTCGGTACGCTGGACTCTATGAGGAGGAATGTAGTATCAGAATTGGAGGAAGACTCATCAACAACCTATGCAAATGACACAACTTTGTTGGATGAAATTAAGGCTGACCTAAGACATTTGCTTCAGAAAGTCAAGGAATGCATCTTCAATATTGATTGAAGTTCAACATCAAGAAAACAGAGATACTCGCCACTGGCAGAATAATGATGGACATAGAAGAGATGAGATGGTTAATAGCTTCAGCTTGGTACCAGCAGTCAGTATATAAAAGATTAATTGCTTTGGGGAAATTTGTTGCCAGGGACCTCTCCAGAGTACTGAACAACAGTGATGTCCATCTAGAGACTAAGGTGCACCTGACAAGCCATGGTCTTCACAATTACTTGCTATGTATTAGAGAGGTGGACAATGACTAACAAAGATAGAAGAAAAATCAATGCATTTAAGTTGTGGTGGTGGAGAAGAGGACTGCTAAGAAAAGAGGTATGTACTGAAGAGAGTAACACTGAGCTTCTCCTTGGAGGCAAGGATGTTGAAACTCTGTCTCACATAATTTGAGCTTATTGGCAGAAGGAACCAATCCATGGAGAAGGACATCATGCCTAGAAAATTGTAGGTTTTGCGTGAAAGAGCAAGACCTGGATGACTCAGAAAGTAGGGCTATGAATGTTGGCGTGTCGAAATCAGTGAGACAGGCTTAGGACAGGGCAGGCTTTAAAGCTGCTATACACAGGGTTGCTATGGGTCGCAGACAACCCAACAGTAGATAATAACAACACCTACCCCCACTTCCCCAGGTACTGTATCCTTTCATCTCATCCAGGATCTTCCTCTCCTGTGCTGTTTTACTACCCTTCAAAGCTTGATGTCCTTCTCTAAGGACCGGTGCCACCTGACCATGTGCACAAAGTATGTGATATGGAGCTTCAAAAGCCAAGCCTCCAAGGAGAAACTTGATGTCACCCTCTCCAAGACAAATCTATTTGTTTTCTTGTCAATCCATTGTATGTTCAAGACTCCTATCCAGCACCACAACTCAAAGACATAAATTCTTCTTCTTTAATTATTAATAATTGTCCAGTTCTCTGATGAATAACAAGTAATTACAAAGACTAGGGCCTGGATCAAGCAGACTTTAGTCTTTAAAATGACATTGTTGCTTTTCAGTACTCTAGAGAGGTCCCTGAAAGCAAGTTTTCCCAGTGCAATTTGTCTTTTGATTTCCTAATTGCTGATGCCAAGAGAGTTGATTGTGGAGCCAAGAAAGCTGTAACTGTTAGTAATTTCAATCTCTTCTCCATCTATCACGGTGCTACCAAATGGCCCAGTGGTGAGAATCTGTCTTCTTGATGTTGAGCTTCAATCCATATTGAAGACTGTAGTTCTTGACCTTCTGCAGCAAGCAGTTAAGGTCTTCAGTTTCAGCAAACAGGGTGTGTCATCTGAACAGTGCTGTTGATAAGTCTTCCTCCAATCCTGATGCCACTTTCTTCCTCATAAAGCTCAGCTTCCTGAATGATCTGTTTTGCATTTAGATTGAAAAGTTATGAGACAGGATGCATCCCTGACACATTCCTTTCCTGATTCTGAACCTTGCAGTGTTCCCTTGCTCTGTTCTGAGGACCGCTTCCTGGTTCAAATATAGGTTTCACATAAGCAAAATCAAGTTCTTATTATTATGCCAGAAAATTTAGATATCAGCTGCCTAGGCAACTAACTGGAAGAGATGCGTATTTGTGGCCTAATGAGTGGAAAGCTGAGCTGCCAGAAGTTTGAGAATCATCAACAACCTGTGTTATGCAGATGACACAACCCTGCTTGCTGAAACTGAGGAGGACCTGAAGCGCTTGCTGCAGAAGATCAAGGACTGCAGCCTCCTATATGGACTGAAGCTCAACATCAAGAAAACAAAGACTCTCACCACTGGGCCAATTGGCAGCATCAGTATGGATGGTGAAGAGATTGAGATAGTTAACAGTTTTAGTTTGCTTGGTTCCACAATCAAGACTCTTGGTAACAGCAGCCAGGAAATCAGGAGACAAATTGCATTGGGAAAGTTGGCTGTGAGGGACCTCTCAAGAGTACTGAAGAGCAACGATGTCAGACTGGAGACTAAGGTGCACCTGATCTGGGCTATAGTCTTCACAATTATGTGCTATGCATCAGAAAGTTGGACAGTGAATAGGACTGATAGAAAGAGAATTGACGCCTTTGAGCTGTGGTGCTGGAGAAGAGTGTTGAATATACCATAGACTGCCAGGAGAACAAATAGGTTTGTCCTGGAGAGGGTGAAGCCGGAAGGCTCTTTGGAGTCAAGGATTCTGAAGCTTCGTCTTACATATTTGGGGCATGTTGCAAGGAGGGACTGGTCCTTGGAGACGGATATCATGTTTGGGAGAGTGGAGGGGTGGTGAAAGAGAGGAAGACCTTCAAGGACATGGATCGATTTTTTGACTGGAGCGGTAGGAATAAGTGCATTTGAGATGGCTAGGTTGGCACAGGATAGATGAGCATTTAGAGCTCTTATACATAGGGTCACTATGAGTCGCAAGCGACTCGATGACACATAACAACAATGACACAGGGATATTATCACTGATGTCTGATGGATCCTGGCTAAAAAAGTAGAAAAATTACTATTTGTGTTGTTTTGACTATAAAAAGGCATTTAACTTTGAAAATATTAACAAACTATGGCTAACACGGAGGAGGGGAATTCCAGCAAATCTATACCTAGATCAAGTAGCTGTTGTCCAAAAGGAACAACTGAATGTAATATGGTTTTAAATCAGGAGGGGTATGTGCCTGGGTTGTATCTTATCTCCATACTTATTCAATCTGTACACTAAGCAAATTGTTTGAGAAACTTGTATCTATGAAGTGGAATGTGGCATCAGGAGTGGAGGAAGACTCATCAGCAACCTTTGTTATGCATATGATACAACCTTGCTTGACAAAACAGAGGAAAACATGAGGCATTTGTTATAAAAGATAAAGGACTGCAGCTTATAATACGGGAACAAATATGCATCTCTTTCAGTTAGTACGCCAGGCAACTGTGGTTGGAATCCAATAGGTGCTCTTCAGAAGAAGTATGGATGAACTCCTCCTCTCTGATTTGCTGCCTCTGAAAACCCACTCAAGTCTCAGTTACGGTCCCTTCTGACTCCATGGTACACAACAGCAATAACAAGATTTCAGCTGAGAGATTCCTTTATCCCTCTCTTGGTCAAAGTAAACTGCTATGTTAGGAGTTAAAAGACATGCTGAGAGGAAAAAAGTCAACCAAAAAATATAACTATTTTATTACCTCATTCATATGAAAAGATATGCTTATTAGACGTTATAAGGGGAAGTACGACAAACTGGTATATGGATGAGACTTAATCATTGCCAAGAAAGCACATTATGCACCAATAGCTTCTACAAGTAAAGAACAAATTAATAAAATATCATATAT
>NW_006399770.1:17606507-17625918 GCF_000299155.1 Elephantulus edwardii
TTTTATTTAGAATTATTTTTTAAACATGTTTATCTGACAGATCTACATCTTAGTTATGATCATAGTTATAACATTTTATTGAATGATTTCAGAGTACTTCTAAAATGTTGGCAAGTAGGTCTCCCCAGTGTCTTATAAAATTGTGATCGTCCAAGTGCTCTATTCTTTTTAGTTTTTAAGTTACTAAAAAAAATATTACTTCATAATAAATCTGAAATTTTCTACTTCTGAGAAACAAGTATGAATTTCTGCACACCTGGGGACATAAAACACAACATCAGGCAGTAGGAAAAAACCTCATAAAGATTGAAAGTCCACAATGCCGTAAATGTATAACTTAGAAACAAGAGGATAAAGGACAAAAAAAAATCACCCAGTGGAAGCTAAATATTTTGATCACTACTATAGTTGTTGTTGTGTGCCATCAAGTAGCTTGAGACTCATAGTGATCCTATTCACAATAGTTCTGAACTCTGCTCTATCCTGAGATGTAACTTTGGCACATCTAACTTCATTATCCCAGTTATGTCTCAATCCATTTTATTCTGGTTCTTCCTTTCCTGCTATGTCCCTCAACCTTTCCAAGTGTGATATGCTTCTCCAAAGACTGTCCTTCCTAGCTGCATGACCAAAGTACATGAGATTGAGTATCAAAATCCTTGCTACCAAGGAGCAGCTTGGTTTCACCCTCTCTAGGACAGACCTATTAGTTCTTTTGGCAGTCCATGATATGTTCAAAACTCTTCTCCAGCACACAGCTCAAAGACATTGATTCTTGTTCTGTCATACTTGGTTATTGTCCAGTGCTCTGATGCATAACAAGTAATTACAAAGACCAAGGCCTGGATCAGGCACACCTTAATCGCTTGACTGACATTCCTGCTCGTTACCACTCTGGAAAGGTCTCAGACAGCAGATTTCATATTCTGATTTCCTTTCTGCTGGTGCCAAAAGTGTTGGTTATGGAACCAAGCATGCTCAAGTTAACAATCTTAATCTCATCTCTACCGATTATGATGCTGCCAATTGGCCTAGAAGAGAGAATCTTTGTCTTCTTGATGCTGAGCTTCAATCTATATTGTAAATACAGTCCTTGACACTCTACAACACACTCTACAACAGATGCTTCAGGCACCTCCTGAGTTTCATCAAGTAAGGTTGTGTCATTTGAATAATGTAGATTGTTGATGATTCTTCCTCCAGTCCTAATGGCACATTCTTCCTCATAAAGTCCAGCCTCTCAAATGATCTGTTTTCCATACTGATAGAAAAGTAGAAAAGATATGGAGACAGGACGCATCCTTGACACACTTCTTTCCTGATTTTGAACCATGCAATGTCTCCTTGCTATGTTCTGATGACTGCATCCTGGTCCAAGTAAAAGTTTCACATGAGGACAATCAGGTGGTCTGGGATTCCCATTTTTCTCAAGGTTAGCCACAAGTTGTTGTAATCCACACAAATGTCTTTGCTTAGTCAATTAAAGACAGGGATAAACATTCCTTTGGTACACTCTGCTTTTGGCCAAGATACACCTGACATTGGCAAGGATGTTCTAGTGCCACAGCCTCTTCTAAAACCAGTTAGTTCTCTTCTGATGGACTGTGCCATTCACTTTTGAGTAATCTTCAGCAGCATTTTACTTAGGTATGGTGTTAGCAGTATCATTCAGTAATTTCGACACTCTGATGAATCACCATTTTTAGGTATGGGAAATAAATGAAAACAAAAATGCAATAAAGCAAAACCTTTGAGATACAGTAAAGACAGCTTTTAGAGTCCACTTCACAGCAAAAAGTTGTTGTTGTTGCTGTTATGTGCTGTGGAGACACTTGCAACTCAGAGCGATCCTATGTACAACAGCCATAAACTCTGCTCTGTCCTGTGCTAATTGCACTGTCTCCAACACACCCATACTGATTACCCCAGTCACTGAATCAATCCACCTCATAGAGGGCCTTCCTCTCCTATGCTGTCCCTCCACCCTCCCAAGCATAATGTTCCTCTCCAAGGACCAGTCCCTCCTTACAATATGTCCAAAGTATGTTATACGAAGCCTCAGAATCCTTGCCTCCAAGTAGCAGCCCAGTTTAACCCTCTCCAGGATGATTCTGTTTGTTTTCATAGCAGTTCATGTACCCTCAACACTCTTTCCAGCACCACAGCTCAAAGGCATCAATTCTCCTTCTATCCTCCTTGGTCATTGTGCAACTCTCTGACACATAACAAGTGATTGCAAACTTGGCCTGTATCAGAAGCACCTTAGTCTCCAGAGAGACACCATTGCTCGTCAGAACTTTTGAAAAGTCTTTAACAGCAGACTTTCCCATGGCAATATGTCTTTTAATTTTCTGAGTACTGGTGCCAATAGTGTTGACAGTGGAGCCAAGCAAACTAAAGCTGTGAACAATCTCAATCTCTTCACCATCCATCCTGATATTGCCAATTGGCCTAGTGGTGAAAATCTTTGTCTTCTTGACATTGAGCCTCAATCCATATTGGAGGCTGCAGTCCTTGACCCTCTGCAGCAGGCCCTTCAGATCCTCCTCATTTTCTGCAAGCAGGGTTGTGTCATCTGCATAATGCAGATTGTTGATATATCTTCCACCTATCCTGATACCATATTCCTCCTCATTGAGCCCAGCTTCCCAGATGATCTGTTCTGCATACAGTCTGAAAAGGTATGGAGACATGACACATCCCTGGTGCACCCCTTCCCAATTTTGAACCATACAGTGTTTCCTTGCTCTGTTCTGATTGACTGCCTCTTGGTCCAAATATAGGTTTCTCATTAGCACGATCAAGTGTTCTGGGATTCCCCGTCTTCTCAGAGTCAGCCAGTTTGTTATGATCCACACAATCAAACACCTTTGCATAGTCAATGAAACACAGATACATTCCTCTGGTGTTCCCTGCTTTCAGCTAAGATCCATCTAACATCAGCTACAATATCTCTAGTACCACAACTCCTTCTAAACCCAGCCTGGACTTCTGGCAGTTCTCTCTTGATGTGCTGTTCCAGTAGTTTTTGGATAATCATCAGTAGAATCTTGCTTGCATGTAAAATCAATGAGATTGTTCTATAGTTTCCACACTGTTGGATCACCCTTCTTTGGGATGGGAACAAATATTGACCTCTTCCAGTCAGTTAGCCAAGTGGTTGTTCTCCAGATTTCTTGGCACAACTTGGTGAGCACGTGTAGGGCAGCATCTGTTTGCTCAAGTATGTCAATTGGTATACCATATTTCCTGGGACCTTATTTTTTGTTATTTTCTTCAAAGCAGCCTGAACTTCTTCCTTCATCACCATAGGCTCTTGCTCGTATGTTTTTTCATGAATTTCTTCTGTGTCTGCCAAGTCCTTTCAATACAGCCCCTTAATATATTCTTTCCATCTTCTTTAAATACATCCTGGATAAGCATATAAAAAATGAGTAAAACAAACTACTTAACCCAATATCTCCAATAAATAGAAAATGTAAAACAAACTAGCCACACAACCTCTAGAAGAAAGGAAGTTACAAATACAAGAGCTGAAATAAATGAAATAAAAAACACAAAAACAGGAGAAACAACAAGACTAAGAACTTGTTCTTGGAAATAATTAATAAAATGAACAAACCATTGGAAAATTCAACAAAAGAAATCACCTAAATGTTCTACTAAAAAAAGGAAAATGAGGTCACAATAGAATTGACTATAGATATAAGTATGATAATGGAATATTATACATATACCATGAAAATGTAAAGGAAATGGACAAACTCTTAAAAAACCATTACTCAAATCAGCACAGACAGAAGTAGAATACCCGAATAGACTCATCACAAAGAAAAAAACAGGGAAGGTAATAACAATGTTCCAACAATAATAACAACAAAAAAAGGCCTGGCCCCGATGGTTTCACTGATGAATTCCCCCAAACATTTGGAGAAGAATTGTCACC
This sequence comes from Elephantulus edwardii, assembly GCF_000299155.1. Lineage (NCBI taxonomy): Eukaryota > Metazoa > Chordata > Mammalia > Macroscelidea > Macroscelididae > Elephantulus > Elephantulus edwardii. The sequence continues at coordinate 17,610,454 of NW_006399770.1, forward strand.
AATTTAATGTAAATTATTTTAAAATATAAAAAAGAAACAACATTCTAAGACTCATTTTATGAAGCAAACACTAACCTGATACTAAAACTAAACAAAAAAATCATCCCAAAGGAAAATTATAGACCAATATCTCTCATGAACTTAAAAGCAAAAATTCATGGATAGGAAAATTCAACAACACATAAATGACAATCTAACCAAAGTAATCTACAGATTCAATAATAGCTTTGTAGAAAGGCATTGTGCTGACTTCCCAAAGGCGCACAGTTCTAATCTGCCAGCTACTCCATGAAATAAAAATAGATAATTCCTCCTTATGCAATTCACTGTCTTTGAAAACCCCCTAGAGGGACAAGTATGAGTTGGCACATAACAATAACAACACAGATGTAAACACCGTTCCCCAAAGAGACAGAAAAGAAAGTTCCCAATTTCATTTGGAAATGAAATAAGCAAAGCTCTTCTGAAAAATTAAAATAAGGAGGCATCACATTCCTTAATCTCAATATCTAGGAGACAACTACAGTAATCAGAAAAGCATTGTATTGCTACAACAGCAGGGACATAAATCAATAGAATGGAATAGATTCCAGAAGCCAAAAATCAGTGTATCTACCAAAAGCCAACTGATATTTGAAAAGAAAATGAAATCCATTAAGTGAGGAAACAACAGTCTCAATAAATGGTGCTGGTAAAACTGGACATGCATAGGCAGAAAACTAAAACAAGATCCACATCTAACTCTGTACATAAAAACTAACTCAAATTGAGTCAGAGACCTGGGTGATCACCAAAACACATAAAGTTCAGCAGAGAAAAAAAGAGAAACAAATTTAGAAGCCCTAGCTAGGACAGAAGTATGTAGTCCGTCTGATTTTGCATAATCCATGAGATGAGTTCTATACATGTAGTCTAATAATTGTATAAAATTCAATCATTTTATCTCCACCAGTATTTCTGTCACTGAGTCTGTAATTTCCAACTTCAAGTCTTTATTTCCAACATTTGGGTTTAAGTCACTGTTTATTAATATATCTTTATTGCATATTCAGTTGATATCTGTTTTCTCCTTTTTAGGCTTTTGTTGGTAGTAAGGGTGTGTATATTAGAATGATTGTTGTATTAACAGGTCTTATTTGTATATATAAAGATAGTATCATATCACTCACAGCAATTTGTTTCAAGATAGTTCTTCAAATGATTATTTTGGCTATGAATGCAACATCATTCTCCCTCAACTTTTCAATCTTTGCATAATAATACATCTGACCAATCACAGTACACATCAGGTGAGTTAATGACTAAAATGTTGATCTTTATGCATTTCATTGACTTCATTACATATTTTAATATTCTAAAAATTCTTATTTTGTTTACCATGTTCCAAATAGTAATGGATATTTTCAGTTATTTCTCCTCAATCTTAACTGCCATATTGACTGATGCTATGGCAAAATCTTAAAGGATCCAAGAAGTATCAAAAGAAGATAGAGAGAATTCACAAAGTCATTGGAATCATTTCATGATAGTCAAAACCCAGTGACAATGAAGGAAGAAATTCAAGCTTCACTAAAGACTTTGACAAAAAATAAGATCCTAGGAATTGATGAAATACAAATGCATGTTTCAACAAATAAATGCAGTCTTGGACATGCTTACTAATTTGGAAGAAATTTGGAAACCAGACATCTGGCCAACTGACTGGAAGAGATCCCTTTTTCTTCCCATTCCCCCCAAAAAATGTGATCTAGTAAAATATGGAAACTATCAAACAATATCATTAATATCACATGCAGGTGAAATCTTGATGAAAATTATTCAAAATGGCTACAATAGTAAATAAAAAGGAACTTCCAGAAATTCAAATTAGATTCAGAAAAGACATGACACCACGGATATCAATAAGCATGACAGATGGATCTGGAATAAATAAAGCAAATAGTAGAAGGATGTCTATTTCTGTTTTATTGATTACTCTGAGGCATTTCACTTTTTTGTTATTAGATGCAGTCTGGTTGAGTCTGACTCATAGCGACCCTATGGACAAAAGATCTGAATCCCATCTTATCCTATGCTATACTCATCATATTTTTACACTTGAGCCCAACAAATTATGGATAATAATGAGAGGAATTGGAATCCCAGAACTTTTTTGTGCTCATGCAAAATCTATACCTAGACCAAGTAGCTATTTTCCATACAGAACAAGGGAACCCTGAAAGGCTTAAAATCAAGAAAGATGTACGTGAGTACTATATTCTTTCTTCACACCAATTTGATATGTATGGCAAACAAATCACTTGAGAGACTAGAATTCATTAATAATAATCTATCATCAGGATAGGAGGAAGACTCACCAACAATCTGCATTATGCAGATAACACAACCGTTCTGGCTGGAACCACCTGGAAGAGTACATGAAACACTTGCTGCAAAAAATAAAAAATACTATAGCTTTTGACATGCATTACCTATCAATGTCATAAAAATCCTCACCATGTACGAATAGGAAATATAATGATAGATGGAGAAAAGATTGAAACTGTCAACAATTTTATTTTACTTGGATCCACAATCAACACCATTGGTAGCAGCAGTCAATAAATTAAAAGATATTTTACATGGGGAATGTCTGGACTTTCAAGGACTTCTCCAATGTGTTAAGGAGAAATTATAATAGTTTAAAGTTTAAAATGCATCTAATTCAAGCTATGATCTTTTCAATTACTTTTTATGCATCTGTAAGTTTGACAATGAACAAAGAAGACAGAAAATTGATTCTTCTTTGAGTTGTGGAACTGGAGAAGAGTATTGCATGCTCTGTGGACTGCCAAAAGAACAAACAAACTTGTCTTGAAAGAAGTACAGCTAGGATACTCCTTATAGGCAAGGAAGGTAAAACTATGTCAGATATTTTGGTCATGTTATTGAGGGTAGTCCGTCCTTGAAAGGGACATCATGCCTGGAAGAGTGGAGGGTCAATGAATAGGAAGAATCTTAATGAGATAGATTGACACAGTAACTTAACAATAAGCTAAAAAAATTAAAAAATATAAACAAACAAACAATAAGCTCAAGTATGTAGTAGATGATGAGAACTGCACAGCATAGGAAAAGGCCTAGATCCATTGTTTATACAGTTTCTATGAGTCATAATTGACTCATTAGCAGCTGAAAACAACATCAATCCGTGGTATTAAATAGGCTTGAGAACATAGCCAAAAAGGAATAATAAAAGGATAAAATCAATGTATTAAAGTTCAAATCCTATGCATAAAAATGCTTTTCCAATAGCCTGAAAAGAAAAGCTACAGAGTAGGAAAAAACATTTGAGATGATATTTCAGACATGGAATTCATAGCTAAAATGTACAGATTATCACAGTGTGATCACAAGAAAAAGACAAACTCAATTACAAAATGGGAAAAATATAAGAAGAAAATTATCTACTTTGCAAGATATTAGGATAGTCAACAAACATAAGGAAATTTTCATAATCACTAGCATTTAGAGAAATGCATATCAAAACAACCGTGATATACCTTCACACCACAGGAGAAAGAGAAAAGTTAAGTGGGCTGCAAACAGTAAATGCCGGTGAATATGGGGAAAGATTGGAATTCCTATGAACTGATGATTGCTGGTGTTGTTGTTGTTATGTGCCATCAAGTGCCTTGTGGTTCATAGCAACCTTATGAACAACAGCTCTGAACTGCTCTACCCTGTGCCAAATTTATTGTCTCTGATACACCTACTCCTATAACTCCAGTCACTAAATCAATCCATCTCATTGAGGATCTTCCTCTCTTGTGCTGTCCTTCCACACTCCCAAGCATGACATCCCTCTCCAAGGACTAGTCACTTCATGCAACATGCCCAAAATAGGGCAGACAAAGCTTCAGAATCTTTGCCTCCAAGGAGCAGTCTTGCAAAATTGCCTGTTGTTGTTAAGGGTTTATTTTACAACATTCCTTCCCTAGATATTTTCTGGTTTTATCATGTGAATGAGTGGGGATTAATGAACAGGGTATGGTGTTTATAGGCTACCACTAGGGGACTGTGGAGTCTCTCCATTAAATTGAGCATATTCAGAAGCAGAGTGAAGGGAAACCACCACTAGCAAAGAAGAAGCAAGGATACAGAATGTCATCCTTCAGGGCTGGAGGTTCTCGTGCCAAGTAGGCCTATAGTAGCAGCCGCCATCGACAATGTAGAGAATGAGAGACCCAACGTAAAATGTTGCCAACCTTGAGACTGCTATCCTCCATGTAACCAGAGATAAGTGCCTCTGCCTATATATGTTGGACAATGAGGCTGAGGGAGGAGATGAGTCATAGTAGGCAGGCCTGAGAGCTTTGTAGGTTTGGCCTAAAGCTTTGAAGCTCACGTGTAAGCACATTTCAGAAGCTGTCTTGACTGAGCAATTATATCTTATGCCAACCTGAATTATAGCCTTTTGACTCCCCTAATATGTTTATGTGAATTTTATGAGCTACCTCATCAGATTTTGGACCCAGTAGAGTAGTAGATTGTGTTGGGATGAGTAGGAAGAGGAGCAGGAGCATGGGGAACACATCAAACCTCACAGGAATTGGTTTTGTGTTGTTGTTACTGACAAAGATAGTTCCCTGTGGTGGAGTTCGTGAAGATTAGATGTGACTGCCCCCTCACTACCTTTGTTTTTTATAAGTACAATCACAACAGAAGGAAGTTTGGGGTTTCCTCATAAAGGTGAATATAGAAATCTCTTATGACCTCGTTACTTCACTATGAATTAGGAATACAGCCCAAGGAAATCTGAGCTGAGATACAAATGGATAAACCATGGTCTTTTCAATAATTTGCTATGCTGATGAGAGTTGGACAATGAATAAAGATAACACAAGTAACGCATTTTAACTGTGGTGTTGGAGAAGAGTCCTGAATATCCCAGGACTGTCAAAAGAACAAATAGGAATGTCTTAGAGAAGGTGCAGCCAGAGTGTTCCTTGGGGGTAAAGATGGCAAATCTTCATCTCATATATTTTGGCCATGTTATCAGGAGAAGCTAGTCCCTAGAGAGGAATCTAATACTTGGAAATGTGAAGGGAGAGCAAAGAGAGAAAGTCACTCAACTAGGTGGATTTCAGCAATGAGCTTGAGTGTGTAAAAGATAGTGAGCATGATACAGGATAGGACACAGTTCATATCTGTTATTCATAGGGTTGCTATGAGTCATATACGACTTGATAGTACCTCACAACACCATCTTTATCACTTTAACTGTGATTTGAAGATGCACATGAGTAGATGCAGATTGTTGTTCACAGGGTTGCTATGAGTCGTAGTCAACTCAAAAGCACATAACAACAACAACAACAACAACAAACAACATTTTTATCGCAACATTATCCACAACAGCAATAAAACAATAATACTCCAAATGCCCCCTAAAATACTAAAGGATAGAGAAACTATGATATATTTCCACAGTGGAATACTATGCAGCACTGAACAACATTGAAAATTTATAAAATACTACACAACCTAGTTGAGTCTAGAGGACATTATTCTGGGTGAAATAAATCAATCACAAAATGACAAATACTGCATAATACTAAGACTTCTTTTTGTTGTTATGTACAGTTGAGTTGCCTGCGACTCATAATGACTCTATATACAATTTCTTTGAACCTTGCCTTATCTTGAGCTAGTCTCACTGACTTTGACACACTTATTCCCATTTACGCCAGTTACTGCTTCAATCAATCTCATCCAAGATCTTCTTATCCTGTGCTGTCCCTCTACCCTTCTAAAGATGATATGCCTCTCCAAAGTCAAGTATGACTCATAGTGACCCTATGAACAAAAGGCCTGAAGCTCTTCTATAACTATAGATATTTATCAAAGTTCATACTTTCCAAAGGCATGTTATTTAGGAAGTAGATGGCACTCCTATTTCCTTGACACTATAGTGTCAGTTATTATAAAGTTACTTATAACTTACTTATAACATAAATTAAAAGTCTGTCTAAATTGAAAAGAAATAACCCCTCCTGATTGTAAAATCAGGAATATAATGCCTTTTTTTCTCCTCAAAGATATCTACTGATTAATCTGCTTCTATTCATAATTTTTTAAATTTATGTCACTAACTGTTTTTTTTAAATAATCGCTTTGATAGGGGAAAAAATAATAGCTTTATCTCCTGGCAACTGATTTGAAGAAGTTCAACACTTGTTGAGTCATAATCTTTCTCTGGTTAGTTAACACTTTGTGATAGATAGGTCTGTATTCCACTTAAATTTACAGACAGCAAATTTTCTTGAGTCTCAAGATTTTTTGGTATAAGCTGTTGAAAGATTTTCTGGTTTTTGTTTTCTAACAAGGCCAATGGCTCATTTTAATTAACTGTGTCTAGTGAAGATAATAATCTTGTCAGCTCTTTAGTTACACAACATTCTGTGGTAAATTGTACAATGAGTTTCAAGTATAAAAGACTTTTTTTCCCCAATTTTCATTTTATGTTGGTTTGTTTATAAAATTTGTATATATTGTGCTTTATATATCCTTCATTCACATTGTGCTTCATACAATAATTCTCATTCATTATACTTTATAAAATTAATTAACGTTGAACTATGCCCCCCATTGACCTGTCTTTTTGGATACCTACTGGATCTTTCCCATTTTCTTAACCCATTCCTCCCTCCATCCATCAAATTGATTTCCTGCCTGCCCATCCTCACTCTTTTCTTCCTCCACTCCCCTCCCTTGGATCCGCATACGCATTTTACTAATTATCATTCTACTTCTGCAATAATTGTTTCATATAGTATTTGTCCTTATGGGACTGAGTTAGCTCACTCAGCATAATGCTCTCCAATCTCTCCCAAGTTACGTAGTAATTTTCAAAGACATTGCTCCTGAGCTGTGTTGTTTTCCATTGTGTGAAGTTACCACAATTTCTCAATACATTCAATTGTGGTTGGGCATTTGGGCTATTTCTGTGTCCTTGTGATGGAGAATAATGCTGCTATGATCACTAGCATACAAATCTCAATTTGTGTCTCAGATCTAATTTTCTCAAAGTATATTCCCAGCAGTGGAATAGACGAATCATATGAAATTTCTATGTTCATCTTCTTGAAGAAATACCAAGCTTCCTTCCAGAGTGGTTGAACCATTTTAGAAAACCACCAACAGCAAATGAGAGTTCCTATCTCCCTACATTCTCTGCAGCATGTATTGTTTGCTATCCTGTTAAATTTTGCCACTGTTACAAATAATCCAGGATAAGCAATTAATCTGTTTATTACACCTATTACACACTTATTGAATAATTTATCTTTAAATATTTAGAACGATTACTATCTGGTTATTAGCAATATATGTTTGACAGTAACAAATGCTCAGATGTGAGATGATAGTAATGCTGGCTGTAATGGTTAAACTTGGCAGGATCATGTTCCTCAGTGATTTGATAATTGAGGAGGAATATGTCATCAGGATTGAAGGAAAACTGATCAATAACCTACATTACGCAAATGGCACAAGCTTGCTTGCTGAAACTGAGGTGGACCTTAAGTCTTGCTGTAGTAGGTCAAAGACTGTAGTCTTCGATAAGAATTGAAACTTAACATCAAGAAGACAAATATTCTCACCATCAGGCCAATTGGCAGCACCATGATAGAGAAGAGATTGAGGTTATTAACAGTTATAGTTTACTCGACTCCAAAATCAGCACCACTGTCAGGAAATCAAAGTATAAATTGCATTTAGGTAAATCTATTGTCAGGGGCCCTTCCAGAGTACTGGAAGCAATGATGTCAGTGTAGAGACAAAGGTGAGCCTAATTCAATCGTTGGTCTTTGCTTTTACTTGCTATGTATTAGAAAGTTGGATAGTGACTAAGGATAGAATTGATGCCTATGAGTTGTGGTACAGAAGAGTCTTGAACATACTACGAACCATCAAGGGGGAAAAAAACTCTCTCTTGGAGAAAGTGAAACCAAGTTTCTCCTTAGAGACTAGAAATTTAATCTCCATCTTACATATTTTGGGCATGTGGCCAGGAGGGACTGATCCTTTGAGAAGCACATCATGCTCAGAAGGGTGGAGGGACAGTGCAGGAGAGGATGACCCAGATGAGGTGCTCCAGACAGGGCAGTTTTCATAGCTAGTGTACATAAGTTACTATGAGTCACAGGCAACTCAATTGCACTTAACAACAACAACAACAACAATATAATGTGTGAGTTATATAGTGATGTATTTTGGAAATGATTGTCAGTTGGATGTTAAATAATTTGGGAGTTATGCGATTATGCAATTTTTAAAATTTATCTTATTAAAAAAAAAAAACACAACAACAACCCTCTTAGAAGCCATGGTTTCATTCTAACTAAGCTGCCAAGCTTCCAACTAAAAGGTCAGTTTCAAACTGTCCAGTGATTCTGTGTGAGACAGATAGGTAGTTTACTTTCATAAAAAATTACTGTCTCAGAAACCCAGTGGGATGATTCTATGGAAGCAACTTGACCAACAGTTAATTTGGTTGTAGGTAGAAAAGGCCTCACTTTGATTAGAATAAAATTAGTCTCTTGATGATAATAAAATTAGTCTCTTGATTAGAATGAGTCTTTTGATAAAATTATTTTGTTAGAATGAAATAATATACATTTCTTTTGAAGTTAGTTTTTAATTTTGTCTATCAATCTTGTTCACTGTTATAATAAATAGGGAGCTCTGGTTCCATAGTCCATTGAGAATTGTGCAGCTACTCTAAGGTGGCCAATTAGAATTAACCAGTATCTCTAAGGAAGAATAACTCATTATCTTTTCCTGTGTGATTTTTAGCCTCAGAAAACCATCAGAAGAGTCAATTGTTAGTAGGTTCCTATTCAATGACAAGCAATGAACTTTGATGTAATAAAATAAAAATTTAGTTTATTACCTGAAATATATTATTTTCTTTCCAAATCAGAAATGTCTGTTACCCAGACAGTGATTTAAACAAATGCATGCAATTAATTACAGATTCTATGACAATAATCTCAGAGTGATAATTTAATTTAGGGCAAACTAAATGTTACTGCTATTGTTTTAGGTGCCATCAAGCTAACCACAGCTTAAAGCAACCCTATGAACACCATATTAGAATCTTGCCCTATCCTGTGCCATCCACCTCATCTCTGATATACTCAAATTCATTGTTAGTGTCATTTTGTCAATCTGTCTTATTGAAGGTATTTCTCTTTTTTACTGACCCTCTAATTTTCTAAGCATAATATCTTTTTTTAAAGACTGGTCAATCCTAACCATATTCACAAAATCTGTAAGATGAAGTTTTACCATCGTTGGCTCTCAGGAGCAACTTTCAGGTTGCACTTTCTCCAAGACATATTTGTTTGTTATTTTGGCATATTTCAGAGAATATTCCATAGGATATGCAGTACCTTTTTACCAAAAGCATAACTCAAAAGGATTCATTCTGCTATCATTCTTATTTATTTCCCAACATTCAAATGTGTAGGAGGTAATTTAAAGACGATGACTTGAATAATGTGCAGATTAGTTTTTAAACAGACATTTTTGCTTCTTAGCACCTTGCAGAGGTCCTTGAAAGAGATTTTTCCAAGTTCATCTTATCTTTTGATTTCTTGACTGCCGGAATCAAGAATCTTGATTGTGGATCCAAGTAGGATGAAATAATTGACAACTTCAATCTTTTCTTCATTCACCATGATGTTTGTTGCCTATTGGACAAATGGTGAGGATTTTAATATTCTTAATATTTAGATATATTGAAAGCAGTAGTCTTTGATATTCTGCAGCAGGCTAAGTTATAACAGCTACATAAGCAGGTAGTTAATGAGTCTTCCTTGGATTATATCAAATAAAATCTTGCTAAAGATTATTCAAAACCAGCAAGAATAGCATATTGACAGAGAACTGCCAAAAGCTCAAGTGGGGTTCAGAGAGGCAATTGCATAAGGGATATTGTTTTTTCTGTCAGATCTTGACTGAAAGCAAAGAATAGCAGAGAGATGTTCGCTTGTACTTTTTTGATAACTCAAAAGCATTTGTCTGTGTGAATTACAACAAATTATAGCTAACATTGAGAAGAATGAGAAGACCAGAACACTTAATACCAGGTTCCATAAGAAACTATACCTAGAACAAGAAGTTGCTCAAAGTAAGGGAACAAAGTATGGTTTAAAATCAAGAAACATGTGCATCAGTACTGCATCCTTTTCCATACGTAGTCAATCTGCATGCTGTTAAGCTAAATATGGAGCTATTTTTATTCTTAAATTATCTGATGTCTGAGTGGTAAAGAGTTGTGTTGTCAACCCAAAGGCACATGGTTTGAATCTATGAGGTACCTTAGAGGAGAAAGATGGACAGTCTCATCCTGTGTAATTCACTGTTTCCAAAAATTCACTGGAGAAGCAGTTATGAATTGATTCTGACTTGATTGTATATAACAGCAAAAACATTTTTGTAATAAATTATTATCTACCATATTTAATACTTTGAACAGCAAGATTACATATGATGAAAAAAATGCTTAAGGAATATATAAACATTTTTTTCATTCTGTCATTTTTATTTTGGTATGAGTGAAATTTACAAAGTAAATAAATTTTCCATTTAACTTTTCATTTTTATTTATTTTATGACGTTAATCACAATACCAAAAATGTAACCATGTCTTTCTACTTTTTTATGATTGCTATTTCATGAATCCTTCTAGCCTGCCTTTTTCTGTTTTATGGGTTTTATATCTACTCAAATACTGCCCTTTTGGCTCTATTTCAATGGTTGCCCTAAGGAGTAAGTTCTTCCCTAGTGCTATTGTTCACTGTATAAGTCTCTTTTGTTAGATTGTAAATTGAGACCCAAGCATCAGTTTGTTCCAGATTATAATAGTCACTAAGGGCCATAGGTTCTGATTTGGCAGGGGGGAGTACTGGACCAGTACACCTGGGATGTAATTGTTTTCAATTTTGTTTCACATTTCCTCCATTTTATCTAAGACTTTCTGCTGTGATTCTTGTTAAAGTGGTCTGCAGTGGTAGCTAGCATCATCTCGTTCTGGTTTCAGCATCATGCTAATTGATATTGATGTTCTCTATTTGTCCTCTGGACTAATCGTTTCTATAAAACTTTGCTTTTATTTGTTCTGGAAATGAAAAGACTTACAGTTACACATTACATGGCTGCTTGTAAACTTTTAAGACCCAAGTAATTACTCACCTAAGTAGGATGTAATATATTGTCTCTGTGGGTTATGTTTAGCCAGTTAACCTTGACCAGACTATGGTCTCAAGGCCCTGGAATAAGCAATTCTTATTTAGACACTGCATAGAAGTTTATACTTTCATTTCCTTCAGGATTTTTTTGCATTGTGAATACTTCGATTATTCCCTTATCCAAGGCTATTTAAATGAACAGTACATTTTTTAACAAGTATCTACTTAGGTAAAATAAGAATAAATGCTTATACAAAGCAAAATTTATTTCAGGTCTTATCTGCTTATACATATCTATCTTTTTATGTTTGCTTGCTATGATTGTGAGCTTTTATTGATGCTTCTTTCTCATTTATAGTCTGTTTGGCTTTGTATTGTTCAAAATACTTCATTTTGAGATTCACTTTATAGGTTCTAATGATGAACAAGAGAACATTAAAAAAACAAAAAACCTTTTCACTTACAACGAAATTTCACAATTCTAGAGTTCCTTTTAATAGCAGTGCAGTTGTTCACAAGGTTTTTCAGTGGTGATAAACTCATTCCCAGGGAATAGTTCAAGAAGAAGAGGTCTCTAAAATGAGAGTTCATTTGTATTCCACTCACTTAGCCTACAGGAATTCCTATTAGTCATAATATTTCATGTGTTTTATTTTTGGCCCACTGATTTCCCAATGGTGATAAAATTGCCTCTGGAAATTGGGGTATAATTTGGCTTCTAGGTTTTCTATTACCTTTAATAATAAAAGTCATGAAACACAATTTCCCTCCCAAGGACTTGCCAAAGCACTAGGTACCTGTGGAACATATTTTCACATGATTCTTCAAAGAAATCTTCAAGTAGAAATTGAGACGCTTCTTTCTAAGAAGTTAGTTATGAAGTTAGATAAAGTTTAATATGATTAAAGTGTCTTGACATTCTCTAATTAAAAGAACTTACACAAACCCAAATATTTTACGAATACAAATGTTTAAAAAATAATCATCCTTCATAAAAACTGATAAAGTATTATGTAGCTTGTTGTTTTGTGCCAATTATGACTCATAGCAACCTTATGAATAATAGCTTTAAATCTTGCCCTGTCCTGAACCAACCTCACCATCTCTAACATACCTAATCCCCATTATCACAGTCACTGTGTGAATCTATCTCATCCAAGGTCTTCCTCTCCTGTCTGAACCACCGTCTTTCCATGTATGATGTTCTTTTTGAAGGACTGATCCCTCCTGGCAACTTGATCAAATATCTGAGATGGAACTGCAAAATTCTTGCAAAATTCATTCATATTAATTAATAGAAACATCTCTACATAATTATGTATGGGAAATGGCATCATGCTGAGAGAAGTGGAAAGTCAGAGAAAAAAAGAAGATCCTCAACACGATGAATTGATATGGTGACTGTAGCAATGGGCTTGAGCATGTCTCGGATGGTGGGGATGGCATAGGATAGGTCAGATGTTAGATCTGCTGTTCACAGAATTGCTGTGAGTCATAGAGTTCTGTTGGCCTAGTGGATAGAAAGTTATGCTACAAGCCCAAAGGAAGGTGATTTTAATCTGCAACCCTCAGGCCTGGTTTAATTGTTTGGGGTCAAACATTCTTCTAAGTGGTATAGCACTACTCTGTCCATTTGCTGTACAGAGGTAACGCATGGTTGCTATGATGCTAAACCCTATGACACTGATGTGTCAAATGCGATTTTGGTTACCCATGGTGGATAATGCTTGGTGGAGCTTCTAGATTAAAACAGACTTGAAAGCAGGAGTAGCCTCCAATTCCAAAATAACTTGCCTCTGAAAGCTCTATGAACTTAGAGAAATGATGAAAGTTAAACAAATATTCCGGTTTTTCATTCAAAATGTTGCTATTAGTCATCTACGACTTGACTGCACTTAACAACAAGAACAACAACAACATATTCCTTTTAAAGATCATCTGTTTCAATCTACATCATTTATCCCCTATCTTCTTAATTTTCCCACAAACCTAGTCCAGTTTTATAACAGTGGCATTATGTATTATCTGTCCTTTTGTGACTGAGATAATTCACTCAGCATAATGTTTTCCACAGTCACCCATTTTGTATATTTCATGAGTTCCTTGTTTTTCAATGTAGCATAGTATTCCATTGTATGAATATACCACAGCTTGTCTATCCATTCATTTGTTGACAGGCAGTTGGATTGTTTCCAACTCTACTATTGTGAACAAAGCAGCAACAAACATGGGCTTGCACATATCTCATGGTGGGAGTTCTGTTTCTTTAGAATATAGTCCCAGTAGTGGAATTGCTGTGTTAAATAGTATTTCTATTTCCAACTTTTTGAGAAAGGGCCATACTATCTTCCAGAGGGGTTACACCATTTTACACTCCCGCCAACAGTGAGTACGGCTACTAATTTCTCCACAACTTTGCCAACATTTGTTGTTTGCTGTTTTGTTGAATTTTGCTATTGTTTCTGGGTTGAGATGATATAGTTGTTTTGATTTGTTTCTGTCTTAGAGCCAGGGATTTTGAACATTTCTTCATGTGTTTGTTTACCATCTGAATGTCTTCATATCCTCTGCCCATTTTGCAATTGGGTTCTTTATCCTGTTTTGGCACATGAGTATACTATAAATTCCACATATAAATCCCTTATCAGACATGTCATCACCAAATATTTTTCCCCCAGTCTATGACTTCCCTTTTTACCCTGTTGAAGAAGTTTTTGGAGAAATTTGATTTTTAGAAAGTCCTGTTCATTAATTTTATCCTAGCCTGGTTATAGGTTTTTTAGGATTCTTGGAAGACTGTTTATGTTGTGGATTCGGGCTTCTAGTTTCCTCCATACTTTTCTTTAATGAAGTTTATAGCCCTTGAGTTTAGTACTAGGTCCTTGATCCACTTTGAGTTGTTTTTTGTGTATGGTGCTAGGTGTGGATCTTGTTTGAGTTTTCTGCAGTTGTTTTTCTAATTTTGACAATGCCATTTGTTAAGAAGGCTATCATTTCCCCAATTAACTGATTTTATCTCCTTGTCAATATTAGTTGATGATAGGTAGATAAACTGATTTCTGGATTCTCAATTCTATTCCATTGATCTACGTGACTATCATTGTACCAGTACCATGCTGTCGTGACTACCACAGCACTGTAGTAGGATTTGAAATCAAGGAGTGAGATGCCGCCTACCTTTGTAAAAAGTGCTTTGCTTATTCGGGGTCTCTTTCATTCCAAATGAAATTGACGATTGCCTTTTTCATCTCGTTGAAGAATGGAATTGCTATTTGCATTAGGATTGCATTGAACTTGTAGATTGTCTTTGGTAGAATTGTCATCTTCACAATATTGAGTCTTCCTATCCATGAACAAGGTATATTTTTCCATTTCTCCAGGTCTTTCTTTTTTTTTTTTCCTGGAGAGGGTGAAGCCAGGCTGCTCCTCAGAGACAAGGATTCTGAACCTTCATCTGACATACTTTGGACATGTTGTAAGGAGGGACCAGTCCTTGGAGAGGGCTGTCATTATTGGGATGGTGGAGAGATGGTGCAGGAGAGGAAGACCCATGATGAGACGGAGTGATTCCATCACTGAGATAATGGGCATAGGTGTGTCGAAGACAGTGAGATTGGAAAAGAATAGAGGGTTTAGGGCTGTTGGAGATTTGGAGACAATTCAGTGGCATATAATAACAAAGTTTTGTAATATTTTTTCAATAGATTTTTTGTGTTTCTAGTTAGATTTACTCCCAAGTATTTAATATTGTGATTAGCTATTACGATGGGTATTGTTTTTCTTAGCTCCAGTTCTGTTTTTTGTTTGTTTGTTTTTTGTTACTGTAGGGAAATCTAACTGATTTCTGTATGTTGATCATTTATCCTGCCACTTTTCAGAATTGGTCAAATCTGTCCAGTAGTTTTCTTGCTGTGTCTTTAGGGCTTTCTAAGTATATTATCATGTCATCTGCATAAAGAGATAATTTTACCTCCTCTTTGCCAATTTGGATACCTCTTATTTCCTTCTCTTTTCTTATTGTTACCACTAAGACTTCCAATACAATACTGAATAGGAAAGGTAATAGTGGGCATCCTTGCCTTGTTCTTTTACTCAAAGGAATGTCTTTAATCTCTCTCCATTGAGAATAATGTTGGCTCTTGGGTTTCTGTATATACTTTGTACCATGTTGATGATGTTGTTGTTATGTTGTTGTTATGTGCTGTCGAGTCGTTTGAGACTCATATCA
>NW_006399770.1:17632048-17634347 GCF_000299155.1 Elephantulus edwardii
CCACACCACTGGGCCAATAAGCAACATCATGACAACTTGTCAATGATTTTATTTGGATACATAATTAAAAGCCTTGGTTCTAGAAGTCAAGAAATGAAAAGAGTTGTTGCTCTGGGAAAGTCTGTAGTTAAGAATCTCACCAAAGTACTGAAGAGCAAGTATGTCATTTTAAAGATTAACTTGAAACTAAATCAAGCCATAATATTTTCAATCACTTGCTATGCATCTGGGAATTAGATATTGAATAAAGATAAGAAAAATAATTGATCCCTTTGAGTTGTGGTACTGGAGACAAAAGCAAATAGTCTATAGACTTCCAAGATAAGAAACAAATATGTGTTGAAGAGGATGTCAACACTGTGCTCCTTAGAGAGAATGGTGAAGCTTTGCCTCACATACTTTGGGTATGCTGTTAGGAGAGGCCAGTCATTGCAGGAAAACATCATACTAGGGAAAGCATAGTGTCAGCAAAGGAAGGAAAGGCCTCTAATGAGATGAACTGACACAGTGACTATAAAAATTGGCTATACTTTAACAGAGATTTAGAGGATGGGACAGGATAGAGCAGGATTCAGATTTTATGATGTTAGGGACATTATGAGACTTTAAAATACCTAACAACAACAACATCAGGTCAGATTCTACTCAGCAATGTGTATAATTTTTATCATATAAAGGTTATGAAAGGAATTGCACTGATAAACCAAGATCACTCTCTAGGGGTTCAAATCTATCAGAGCCTCCTTAGAAGAAAAATGGACAAACTTCTCTCATGCTATTTACAGCCCCTGACAATCTGCAAGAGGGTCAGCTATGGATCTATCCTGACTTGACATCAATGAGTTTAACTTGTTCAAAGTAAAGTTTAGATAGCTATCTAAAACTATACACTCAAAGAAATAATAAACCCAAGCTTATCATTGGAAAGTTAGAAATGACTCACAGGTAACTCTCTAGTATGTTTGTGTATGCTATAAATTGCACAAAATCTTTCCACCTAAGAACTAAAGGTGGATTTGAACTAATAGAGCCATGTCACCTTTAGGTTAGTAGAAAAACTCTTTATGAACTACTGTGCCAGGTAAGAAAAATTACACAAATAAATTATAATTTTTAAAATTAAGGCCATTGGAAAAGAAAATTTGAGGGTATTTTAGTACCTTTGAGGTTCAATAACTAACAAATTGAAAATTTAATGAAATAACATACCCTGCATCAATAATTAACTTTTTTGAGCTTGTGTTACTATTGTTTTTATGTACTAGAGTGACTTTAGCAGTAGGAGGCTTCAATGAAATCCTAAAGACATGTAGTTTGAGTCCTCTAGCTGCTCTTTGGATGATGGATGGACAATTTCTTCCCATTCAATTACCACCTCTGAAAATATGCTGAAGTCTCAGTTATGGGTCAATTATGATTTGAGAGCATGCAACATTAAAAATTGGGGGTATCAGAACTGGCTCATAGCCACCAAAGCCCTCATTTAGGAGCCTGTAGAAATATACTTCCTAGAGAGACAGTCACTTTCTTTGCAGGATTCTCAAAAATAAAACCTGCTTAGATGGTTTAGTGGCTTTAATGAGCTATGTTACCAATCCATGGTTTGAATTCACCAGCTGCTCTGTGAGAGGAAGATGGACAATCATTTTTTATGCTATTCACTGCCTTTGACAACCCACAAAATTTAAATCCCCCAGCTTCCTTTCAGGCAAAATAACCAATCTCCTGCAATACAATGTACAGCCTCTGAAAACTAACTGTATGCTTCCTCAGCTATGAATTGATTATGAATTGAAGGCAGCGAATGAGTGAATGAATAATATCCTTGTAATTCCAAATTACATTACATCTGAAAGCAAAAATAATTATGAATAAAATATTAAAGGTAAGACAAAATACCTAAATGTAAATAACTTGACTAAAGACAAAGTAGTAATAATTCACATTTGAAGAATGAATCTATATCTGCCATATTTTTAAAGACAACTACTTTAAAATTCCAGAAATTATGTTGATATTGCTGTTACTATTAGGTGCCATTGAGTCAACTATGACTCATAATGATACCATAAACAATAGATCTGAAACTTGCATTATCCTGTGCCATCCTCATCATCTCTGATACACTTAAGCCCATTGCTGTGTTAATCCATTTGGTCAAGGATGACACTTCTCTCTTATACTGAGCCTTCACCTTTACAATAATTATGTCCATTTCCAAGTAATAATATCTCCTAGAAACATGTCCAAAATATGTGAGATGAAATTCTACCATTCTTACCTCTAAAGAACACTCTAT
>NW_006399770.1:17634837-17638128 GCF_000299155.1 Elephantulus edwardii
TGGAGCTACCGCTTGCCCCACTTCCATTGTCACCCTGTTCTGGTCAGGCTGCCCATATGTCAATATTGCCAGAGAGTTAGTTAGGAGATGGAGGAGTAAGGTGCTGAGGAGTGGAGTGAGGCCAGGGAATTAGGGTGATGTTAGTGGGGTAGGGATGAGAAGCTAGAAGGGACCATGAGGTATCTTCCAAAAAGGGAGGCAGGATTGATTATATAATTGGTAGGTGTCTTTATCTGTTCTTTTAGGTAAAAGGCTTGTTTGTCAGATAGTACTGTAAAAGTAAGACAGACTAAGAAGAGGGACTGGCCATCCATTTCTGAAATAATAGGCCTGTGAAAACCCTATGTACAATAAAGCACAGTTAGATGATATTAACAGAGATATAGCATCTGAGACCGAGCCCTCTATTGGGAAATGTAAAGGAAAAGGAACAGTCACATGCACACAATGGTGATTGGAAGATGGAATATGAGATGTATGAATGTAAGAAAATTGGGCATTGTTTGGAAAGAAATAGAATGCATAAACATCATCATATTTGACATTAGAAAAATGAGATAGACAGGTATGGAATATTTTAATTCAGACAAAAGAGGATTTACTACTTGGGGAATGAAATGGTGAACAGAAACTGGGCCACTTTCATGCTCAAAAAACCATTTGTAGATCAATCTTGCAGTACAATGTCACAGGACTATATCCACGTTCCATATTCAAGAGGAAGACCTATTAATAAAACTGTAATTCAAATATATCCATCAATGACCAGAGCTAAAGAAGAGGAAATGAAAGATTTCTACAAACTTTTGTAGTCCAAAATTAACTGAGTGTGCAATATTATTATTAGGATGCATTAAAAATAATGGGTGACTAAAATGCAAAAGTTGGCAAGAAACAAGGTTCAGTAGTCAGAATACATGAACAGAAATGAGGCTGGTGATAGGATGATAGATTTTGTTCAATCCAATGATTGCAATATCTTTCATAAGAAACACAAACTATAACTATACACATGGACATCACCTGATGGTCTGTACAGGAATCATGTTCATAACAATTGTGTAAAGAATCATTGCAGAAGCTCTTAATCAGCTGTGAAAACTAGGTCAGGTGCTGATTGTGGAACATATCACCACCAACTTCTCATTTGCAAATTCAAGTTAAAGCTAAAGAATATTAATAGACAAGAAACAAAATTTTCATTAAGTCAGTCTCACCAGAGCTTAAAAAAATCAACGAAAGAGGTTTGAGGCTTTGAACACTAATGAAGGAATATCACATTAGCTATGGGAGGATAGAGAAAATATCATCCACAAGGAATTCAAAATACCATAACAAAGGTAAAGGAGGAAGAAAAGTGAGAGAGATAAATGCCATATGAGATTCTGAATATTGCACGAGAACACAAAGAAGCCAAAACAAAAGGGGAAAAAAAACATTGGAAATTAAAGAGCTGAACAGAAGTTTTCAAGAGGCACCTAGTGAAGACAAAGGAAAGTATTATGATGAAATATGCAAAGAGCTGGAGTCAGAAAATTAAAATGGACAAACTCATTCAGCATTTCTTAAATTGAAGAAGTTGAAGAACAAATTCAGTCTTTGAGTTGCAATTCTTAAGGATGTTATGAGCAGAATATTAAATAGCCCAGGAAGCATCAAAATAAGATGGAAGGAGTACACAGTCAGTATACCAAAAATAATTGGCTGACATAGAAGAATTTCATGAAACAACATATGATCAAGAGTGCATGGTGATGAAGGAGGAAGTTCAAGCTATTCTGAAGAAACTGGCAAAACACTAGACTCCAGAAATTGATGAAATAACATATTTCAGCAAACTAATGCTGCCATGAATGTGCTCACCAGGTTGTGTTAAAAAAGCTGAAGTGCAACTACCTGGCAAACTGACTGAAAAAGATTCGTATTTATTTTCATTAAAAAAAATAAGGTGATACAACAGATTGTATAAATTATCCAACAATATCACTGTTATCACATGCAAGCAAAATCTTATTGAAGATTACCCCAAAATGACTAGAACAGTAAATCAATAGAGAGCTACCAGAAATACAAGCTGGGTTTAGAAGAGGCTGTGGCACTAGATAAATCATAGCCAACTGTATCTTGACTGAAGCATAGAGAAACAGAGGAATGTTTATCTGTGTTTCACTGACTATGCAAAAGCATTTAATTGTGTGGATCACAATAAATTGTGGCTGACATTGAGAAGAATAGGAATCTCAGAACACCAATTATGCTTTTGCATAATTTATACCTGGACCAAAAAGCATTCTTCAGAACAGAGCAAGGAAACAATGCATGATTCAAAATTGGGAAACAAGTGTGTCAGGGATGTGTCCTGTCTCTGTGCTTTTTCAGTCTATATGCAAAATAAGTAATTTGGGAAGTTGGGCTTTATGAGGAGGAACGTGGCACTAAAATTGGAGGAAGAGTCATCAACAATCTGCGTTATGCAAATGACACAACTTTGTTTACTGAAATTGATGAGAACTTGAAACATTTGCTGCGTAAGGTCAACGATTGCGGTCTTTAATATGTATTGATACTCAACATCATGAAGTCAAGTATTATCACCACTGGGACAATTGGCAGCACCACAATAGACAGAAAAGAGATTGAGATTGTTAACAATTTCAGCTTACTGGACTCCACAATCAACACTTTTGGCATCAGCAGTCAGGAAATCAAAAGACATATTTTATTAGGAAAATTTGCCATGACGAACCTCTGAAAAATGCTTAAGAGGCTTAAGAGCAACAATATCAGTCTTAAGAATAAGGTAAGCCTAGTCCTAGCCATGGTCTTTGCAATTACTATCTATGCACCAGAAAGCTCAACAGCAACTAAAAATGACAGAATTGATGTCTTTGAGTTTTGGTGTTAAAGGAGAGTGTTGAACATGGACTGCCAAGAGAACAAACAGGTCTGTCCTTGAAAGGTGAAACCAAGTTGTTCCTTAGAGGCAAGAATTTTGAAGAGCTCTCTGACATATTTTGGATATGTTTCCAGGAAGGACCAATCCTTGGAGAAGGGCATCATTCTTGGGACGATGGAGGGACACTGTAAGAGCAGAAAACCTAAGAAGAAATGGATAGACACAGTTACAGTAACAGGGGTGATAGGGTGAAGTGTGCCAGAATTAGTGAGATTGGCTTAGGATAGGACAGTTTTAGAGCTATTGTAAATGTTGTTGTTGTTGTTGAGCACTGTTCGTACATAGAGTTTCCAGAGGCAAGCCATTTTGGAAGTGGATGCCGCTCCTGCTTCCAG
>NW_006399770.1:17638483-17639810 GCF_000299155.1 Elephantulus edwardii
GGTTCAAACCCTAGGCCCAGGCTGGCTAGCCTCACTCCAGGGACAGAGCAAACCTGCACGTCAAACACATTCCCGGAAAAGCAGTCCACTCCAAAGCTTGCCACGATTCCTGCACTCCCCACCACCAGGCTCCTGCCTTCTGGCAAGGAGAGCTTCCCACGAGCCTGTGAAGGCACCAGCTAAACCAGGAACAACATGGCCGCTTACTTCCCAACTTCAGCATGTAACACATCCTTAAACTTCTGCAGCAAGTGCTCTTCACTTTGAGCAAGCAAGGTTTTGTCATCTACATAATGTAGATGAGTGACGGCTTTCCTCTGATCTTGATGCCACATTTCTCTTCATCAAGCCCAGATCCACAAATTTTTTACTCAGTATATTGATTGAATAAGTATGGGGAAAGGATACATTTCTGATGCACACCCTTTCTGAGTTGAAACAATGCAATATTCCCTTGCTCTATTCAGACATTTTTGTTGTTGTTTAAGCACAGATTTTACTAGAGCATAATTACAAATTCTTGGATTCCTGGTCTTCTCAATGTTAGTCATAGTTTGTTGTGATCCACATAAATGTCTTATAGAGTCAATAAAACACACACACAAAAATTCTACTATTCTCTGCTTTCCAAAAGGACCTATCTGACATCAGTAATGATATACCTAATGCTACAACCTATTCTAAACCCAGCTTGATCTTCTTGTTCAGTGTCCTATTCTAGCATGTTTGAAAGATCTTCTTTGCTTGCATGTGATGATATAGTATGTTGTTGCTGTTGTTGTTGTTACGTGCCATTGAGTTGGTTGCATCTCATAACGACCCTATGTACAACAGCCCTAAACCCTGCTCTATCCTGTACCAATCACACTGTCTCCAACACAACCATCCCGATTACCCCAATCACTGAATCAATCCACCTCATAGAGGGTCTTCCTCTCCTATACGGTCCCTTCACCCTCCCAAGCATGATGTCCCTCTCTAAGGACCGGTCCCTCCTTACAACATATCCAAAGTATGCTAGAAGAAGCCTCAGAATCCTTGCCTCCAAGAAGCAGCCCTGTTTAACCCTGTCCAGGATGAATCTGTTTTCTTAGCAGCCCATGGTACCTTCACTACTCTTCTCCAGCACTACAGCTCAAAGGCATCAATTCTTCTTCTATCCTCCCTAGTCATTGTCCAACAGTGATGCATAACAAGTGATTGTAAAGTATAGTAATGATATTTGGTGATAACTTCCACATTGTGTTAGATCACATTTATTAGGAATGGGAACAAATATTCACATCTTCTAGAAATGTATGTGTCTATGTGTATGTATAATTTTTAG
>NW_006399770.1:17640155-17642396 GCF_000299155.1 Elephantulus edwardii
ATATATAGTTATTATTGCTATGTCCTATCTACTTGAATCAACTCAAAGCTGACCCTTCAATGGTCTTTCAGAGGCCTTAAATTTCATGTGAGGAGATTCCTCAGTTTTCTCTTGTGAAGCAGCTGGTGAATTCAAGATACATATATACCTTGAAGCTATCTAGATAGATAGAGATAGGGATAGAGATAGAGATAGGCATAGGGTTAGGGATAGAGTTAGAGAGAGAGAGATAGAGATAGATGAGAGAGAGAGAGCAGAGAGAGGAGAGACAGAGAGTTGTTGTTAGGTGCCATCTAGTCCAGTAGGACTCAAAGTGACCCTATGAACAAAAGATCTGAAACCAGTCCTGTTCTGTGCCATCCTCACACTTTCTGACACACAAAAGCCCTTTGCAGCAGTTACCTTGTCAATCCACATGGTTGAGGGTTTTACTTGCCTTTGCTGACCCTCTACCTTTCCCACCATCATGTTCCTCTCCAAGGAATAGTATCTACTAGCAATATGTCCAAAATATGTGAGGCAAAGCCTCATATTTTTGCCTCCAAAGAGCATTCTGGCTGTACCCTCTCCAAGACATATCTATTAGTTTTCTTGGTTGTCTGTGGGATGTTCAGTGCTCTTCACCAACAGCATAGCTCAAAGGCATCAATTCTTCTTCTGTCATCCTTATTCATTACCCAGGTCTCAGATGCATAGCTAATAATTGAAAAAAGATCATGGCCTGAATCATATGCACCTTAGGTCTCAAACTGACATCACTACTCCTCAATAATTTGTAAAGGTTTCTAACCTAAAGGGTGTGTGTGTGTGTGTGTGTATGTGTGTGTGTGTACACAGACATTTGACTATGGGGATCATAACAAGTCGTGGCTGATATTGAGAAGAATGAGAGTCCCAGAGCACTTAACTGTGCTCATGCAAAACTGTACCTGGACCAGGAGGCTATTGTGTGAACAAAGCAAGGGAAAATTTTATTGTTTGCAACTAAGAAGGGAGTGTGTCAGAGTTGTATTCCCTCTTCATATCTATTCAATCTGTATGCAGAGAAAATTATTCAGGAACCTGGACTCTATGAAGAAGAATGTGGAATTACGATCACAGGAAGACTCATCAATAACCTGCATTATGCAGATTACACATTTTGCTGGTTGAAAGTGAGTAGCACTTGAAACATTCATTGTAAAACTTCAAGGAATGCAGCCTTAAAAAAAAAAAAAAAAGGAATGCAGTCTTCAATAGAGATTGCACCTCAGTGTCAAGTAAACAAAGATTTTTAACCCTACAGTATCATGATGGATGGAGAAGAAAGCGAAACTGTCAACAACTTCATCTTATGTGTATCCACAGTTAACATCATTGGTACCAGCAGTCAGGAAATAAAGAGACACTTTGCTCTGGGAAAGTGTGTAGTTAGGGACCTCTCCAAATTATTGAGGAGTAATGATGTCACTGAGGACTAAAGTGTGTCTGATTTAGGTCATGGTCTTTCCAATCTTTTGCTATACATCTGAAAGCTAGTCAAAATGACAGAAGAATTGATGCCTTTGAGCTATGGCATTGTAGAAGAGCACTGAACATTGCATGGATTGCAAAAAGCACAAATAAATATGCCTTGGAGAAGGTATACCCAGAGTGTTCTTTGAAGGCAAGGTTGATTAGGCTTTACCTCAGATACTTCAGGCATGTTCTTAGGAGGGGCTATGCCTTGGAGAAGAAGATTATGCTTTAAAGAGTGGATGGTTGATGGAGTAGAGGAAGACTCTTGACCAGGTGGATAGATATTGTGACTGCCTAAATGGGCTCTACTGTGTCAGGAAGTGTGAAAATGGCACAAGATTGGAAAGGGTTCATATCTGTTGTTCATAGGATCACTATGAGTCATACAAACTTGATGGCATCTAACAAGAACAAGATATATCTCTGTTGTGGTACTAGGGATATTATAGCTAATGTTAGCTGGATCTTTGCAGAAAGCTAAGAATGCCAGAAGAATGTCTATCTGTGCTTCATTGACTATGCAAAGGCTTTTGACTGTGTAGATCACAAGAGGCTGTGGCTGACTCTGAGAAGAATGGGAATCCCAGAACATTTGATTGTGCTAATGCAAAACCTATACTTGGACCAAGAGGCAGTCATCAGAACAGATCAAGGAGACCCTACATGGTTCAAAATCAAGAAGGGGGTCCGTCAGGGATGTATTCTGTCTCCATATCTTTTCAATCTGTATGCAGAACAGATAAT
>NW_006399770.1:17657068-17657599 GCF_000299155.1 Elephantulus edwardii
ACAAATGGAAAATATTTTATTCCATGCCTTTTATTGACTTGCATTCAGTAATTCATATGCATTTTGTTTTATATTATTAATTATTAGTCTAATGAAATTATTTATAATGTCTCATCAATCTCCAATTGTACACTTTCTTTCTCTTCACACAATAATAAGTTGATTAATCTTTGCTCTCTTCTACCTTCCTTATCATCATTATTAACATTCCAAGACTGATCAAGTGTGTGTAACTTGTTTTTTAGATATTAATAAAAATTTGAAAAAAAGGGGGGAATAGAGATAAGAATCTACTGAAATCTCATAAAGGCAAAACCAGGAATATTAAGCAATGATGTTCATTGTAAAAGCCAGGCATACTACTAAAGTTTCTAAGAATTTCTAATGCTTTGATAAAATAGTTGAAAGTTGAAATTGTAATTTTTATTCAATATACAAATAAAGCATTTTAATATAGAAAAAAATGGTGATTATTAAAAATAACTTCACAACATATAAGAAAAGCTCAAAAAAATAAATATTTCCTGTTAT
>NW_006399770.1:17658720-17661247 GCF_000299155.1 Elephantulus edwardii
GTTAAAGAAATAGAAAAGACACATAGGTGATATGAAAAGGTGTGACAAAAGGCATGGATCAATAGTAATTAATTATATAAAACACAATGTCAGCTATGAGTTTATTTCAATTTGAGTGTACACTATAGCAACAACGCTAGGAATTATTGTATAATACCCACAATGTATATAAATGAAAAAAGTCAGGGCACTGAGTCATCATTTGCTTCTTTGATTACAGCTCGAGCTTTCTAGGTCCCCGCCTGTTACATAAACTTCAAATTGGAAAAGCAATTTGCTTGTTCTATATAAATATACATGATTGAATCAAACCTCTAGAATCATATTTTGGCATTTAAGTGCTTTGAGATAGTGATTCTAAATTCACTCTTTTCCTGGTTTGTTGCAGTTCACCTCACTCAGTAATCATTGTGCTTTGTTCTTGTTTTTACTTTGATGTTGTCAAGTTGAGTACGACTCATAGCAACTCTATGAACAACAGAGGACCTGAACTCTGACTTTTCCTGTACTGTCCCCATCATTTCTGACATATTTGAAACCTTGCTGCAGTTGCTTTGTCTATTCCTCTTGCTGAAGTTTTCTCCCTTTCCCTGATCGTTCACCTTCCCAAGCACGAGCAATATGCCCAAAGCATGTAGTTGTTATTGTTAGATGCCGTCTGGTTGAGCACCCTATGAACAAAAGATCTGAACCCTGTTTTGTCCTGCGCTATCCTCACACTTCCTGACACACAAAAGTCCATTGCAGCAGTCACTGTGTCAATCCATCTGGATGAGGGTCTTCCTCTCCTTCACTGACCCTCCACATTCCTAACATCATGTCCGAAGTGTCATCATGAGACGAAGTGTCATCATTCTTGCCTCCAAAGAGCAATCCTGCTGCACCCTCTCCAAGACATATCTGTTTGTTCTCTTGGCCATCCATGGGATGTTCAGTGCTCATTTCCAACACCACAGAGCAAAGTTGTCAATTCTTTTTCTGTCATCCTTATTCGTTGTCCAGGTCTCATATGTGCAGCTAGTTATCAAAAAGACTATGGCCTGAATCATACACACCTTAGTCCTAATACTGACATTACTACTCCTCAATAAATTGGAAAGGTTCCTAACTGCAGATTTTTCCAGTGCTATGTGTCTCCTTATTTCCTGACTGCTCATATATGCTGTTAGGTGCTATGAAACTGGTTCCAACTCATAGTGATCCTATGAATAACAGATAGAAAACTAGCCTGCTTCTGCACCATCTTTACAATTTTCACCGTAATTGTGGTGTTTGTAGTCACTGTATCAATCAATATCATTGAGTGTCTTGCTCTCTTTCCCTGATGCTCTACTTTTCCAAGCACTAGGCATTGTTTAAGGGCTGGTTGCTCTCTAACAACAAACCCAAAGTCTGTGAGATGAAGTTTTACCATCTTTTTCTCTTAAAGAGTTCCCTGACTACATTTCTTTCAAGACAGAAGACTACAGAGGAAGATGAAAGTACTCAAAAATCTAAATCAATAGAGTTTTTGCAGTTATATACTGCAAGGAAGGAGAGATTTTTAAATTGCTACACTTTGTAAAAACAGTGTTTAGAGCCAAATGATATTGACACGGAAGTCAGTAATCAGCTAACCTAATTTAGTTGCTTCTGCAGCCTTTGATTGGTATTAGCAAGGTGATGACAGACCACAACAGAAACATCAGCACAGTATTTGGATGACTTTCTAACATATAAGGCTGCCAGGATAATTTTAGGTTTGAGTATTTTAAAACTAATAGTGTGATCCTTATTCTTCTGTATGGCATGAGACCAGGAAAATAGCCAAAAAAATTATATGTATCCTCCAGCAGGAAAGTATTTTTGAGAAAAAACATCCTGACATGTAATATCTCACCACTGAGAGAATGTGACATAAAGTGAAACCTTCTTTGTATGTGGAAAAAAAGAATGTGCATAAAAAAATCAATTTATCACTTAAAGGTGGTAATAAAGTTCACCCTGGAACAGTAAGCTCTAGATCTAATCAGTTCAGAAAGAGTGACAGCTAACAGAAAATGTCATACATTCATCTCCTTGGGCTTGCAAGATTTAGTTTGAACACATTCTAGGAACTAGGCAAGGTGAAAAGACTTTTTCAAATCAACTCATTACAGTCAAATCAGAACAAATTCATAGCTGAACTTGCAGAAGGTTTTCAGGAATTTGCAAATCATTCAGCTACAAACTAGAAAAAGGAACTTTGGTGACATATTGGGTAAGGAATAGTGCTAACTGAAAAACAGATGCTTCCAAAGAAATTTGATTTCACCCTAAGACCTGTTGTTCTCCTGGTGGTCCGTGGACTGTTCAACACAATCATGTATGTTCTTTATTCTTCTTTAGCACAAGTCACAGGCATCAATTATTATGTCATCCTTAGTTATTGTCCAGCTCTCTGATACACAGAACGTAATTGTGAAGATCATGGTATGGATAAAGCTGGCCTTAGTCTCTAGACTGACATTCTTGCTCTTTAGCACTTTGAAGAGGTTTCTGACAGGAG
>NW_006399770.1:17661767-17677051 GCF_000299155.1 Elephantulus edwardii
TAAGCATGATCAAGTGTTCTAGGATTCTCATTCTTCTCAGAGTTATCACTTTACATTATTCTATTTTTCTTTTAATTTGTTGTATACCTTTGCCTTAGAAAAAAAGAACAAATATATGTCACTTCAGCAGAATTATAATTCTAAGTTCAAACACTTATAAAAATCTTCTCTTAGCTTCTTATACTGATAAGTCTTATTTTTTTGTTGTATTTTAGTCTTAGCACTGCCTATTTTTATTGAGAAGACAAGATGTTGGCTATTCCAATGTTTATAAGATGTTATTTGTACAAAAACTTACTTCTACCAAGAATGCAACTAAAGTCAATTAATGAAAACTAATGATAACTAATCCGTTATCTTTTAGTGAAAAATCTACTCATATCTAACCACCTACAGTGTTTCAGAAGCTGTAAAACACAGGGTAGGAAGTAATTTCTTATTCTCCCAAGGAGCTGCTGGTGAATTCAAACTTCCAGAGAAGCATGGTTTTGGGGCTAACAACTCAATCCCTGCAGAACGAGAGTTCCCTAAATTAAAACTACTTGTTCAAAATAACATCTTCCTAGTTCTCTCATTTTGAAAAATCTTCAGAAAGATTTAAAAACCAAAGAAATCTGTCAGATTTAAGTTGGTGTCAGAAAAAGAGAGTGAAACTTACTGAAAGAAAAAGGTCTTGGTTAAAAGCAGAGAACATCAGAAAGATGTTTATTTGTATTTTACTGATGTGCAGAGGCATTTGATGGTGTAGATAATTTAAAAAAAAAATCACCAGAAACCTTAAGGTTAACATTTAGAAGAATGGGGACTCAGAACATTTCACTGTGCTCCTGCAGAATCTCTATGTAGACACCAAAAGTAGTTGTGGAAACAGAACAAGGTAATACTCAGGGCTTAAAATCAGGAAAGGTATGTGTAAAGATTATATATTTGCTCCATACTTTTTAAATTTGTTTGTTGAGCAAATAATTCAAGAACTAAGACTATGTTAAGAAGACTGTAGCATCAGGATGGCTGGAAGTCTCATCACAATTTGCAACATGTAGATAATGCAACCTTGTTGGCAGAAAGTAAAAAATACTTGAAGTACATGCTGAAGAATACAAAAGATTACAGAATCCAATATAAATTATAGATTAATGTTAAGAAAATAAAAATCTTCATAAGTTGATGGAGAGGCAACATTATAATGTTACTATTGTAAAGTGCTGTTCAATCAATTACAATTCATATTGACTCCATGAACAAGGGATCTGAGACTTACCCTATCTTATGCAAACCACATCATTCCTGATATACTTGAGTCTGCTTTTTCAGTTACTATTGTGATCCGTCTTGTTAAAGGTCATCCTTTCTTTCTTTAATCATCCATAGGATGCTGTACTTCTCTGAGAACTGGCCTCTCCTAGATGAAACTTCATCGTGTTTGCCTCTGAGGATCACTCTGGGTGCACTTTCTCCAAGGCATATTAGTTTGCTCTTTTGGTAGTCTATGGAATATTCAGTATTTTCCCCCTAACACCACCACTCAAAGGCATCAATTATTAATTCTTAAGTGTCATCCTTAGTCATTGTCCAACTTTCAGATGCATAAGAAGTAATTGAAAAGACCATGACTTGAAGCAGATGCAACTTACTTTTATTTTTATCAATTTCAATAAAAATTTACAGAGACTTTGGATTTCCATTCAGTCATTGTTGCACTTTTCTGTCCTCCCAACCCTCCCCCCTAGTACACTACCCTCCTGAAAAATTAAAAGGATAATTCTTTCATTGTTTGACAGTCCCTCC
Source organism: Elephantulus edwardii (assembly GCF_000299155.1). Lineage (NCBI taxonomy): Eukaryota > Metazoa > Chordata > Mammalia > Macroscelidea > Macroscelididae > Elephantulus > Elephantulus edwardii. Next base: position 17,663,556 of record NW_006399770.1, read on the forward strand.
TTCTGGTCCATTACACTATGCAGCCTTTGCTCTGGAAACTATGTAGCCTTCACTCTGTCATGACTCCTGTCATGACAAAAATACCTAATCACATATGTCTTTTAAACAGTTTTCTCCCTCATCTATTTCAATGCAGTATACACAATTTATTCAGTTTTTCTCAGTCTTACCCCAACCCTGATGTCAGTCCCATTCTACAACAGTGGCACCATGTAGTATATGTCCTTTTGTGACTGAGATATTTCACTCAGCATAATGTCCTCCAGGGTCACCCATTTTGAATAATATTACATGAGTTCCTTGTTTTTTTAATGCAGCATAGTATTTCATTGGTGTACAATTTTCCATTTGTACGTCAGTCCTCATTTTCTCTGGGTGTATTCCATGCAATGGAATAGCTGGATCATATGGAATTTCTATATTCAACTTCCTGAGGAAATGCCAAATTGCCTTCCAGAGTTGTACCATTTTGCAATCTCATAAACAGTGTATTAGAGTTCCTATTTCTCCACATCCTTTCCCACATATATTGCTTAATGTCTTGTTAAACTTTGCCACTGCTACAGGAATGAGATGGTCTCTCACTGTGGTTTTGATTTGTATCTATCTTATTGGCAGTGATTTTGAGCATTTCTTCCTATGTCTACTGGCCATCTGAGTATCTTCCTCTGTGAAAATTCTTTCCATGTCTCTTTGCCCATTTTGTTATTGTGTTATCAGTCTTTTTCTTTTTTTTTTCACTGTAGGATCTGTAAATTTTTTATATGAGACTTTTGCCTGCAATGACATTGTGAAATTTTTTTTACAATCATTAGCCTTTCTTTTCACACTGTTGGAAAAAGATTTTGATGTGCACGGGATTTAATCTTTATAAGGTCCCATTCACCAATTGCATGTTCAGACTGTGTATTTCTGGCTGAATTTTGCAGTTCCTTTGTACCATAGACTAGACCATCAAAGCTTAATACCAGTTTGACTCTGATTAACTTAATGATTTGGGACTTTACTCCTGGTTATCTGATTATCTTAATTTGAGTTTTTGTGTATGTTGTGAGATGTGGATCTTGTTTCAGCTTTCTGCAGGTAGCAGTCCAGCTTTGCCAGCACCATTTGTTTAAGAGGTTGTCATTTCCCCATTTGATAGGTTTGACTTCCCTGTCAAATTTCAGTTGATCACAGATAGCTGGGTCTATTTCTGGGTTCTCAATTCTGTTCACTTGTTCTATGTGCCCGTCATTGTACCAGTACCATGCTGTTTTGGTTATAACCACTGTGTAGTAGGTTTTGAGGTCTGGGAATGCTATGTCTCCCACTTCACTTTTGTTTTTCAGATGTGCTTTGCAAATTAAGATTTATTTCCTCTCCAAATAAACTTGAAAATTTCCTTTTTAATCTCCTTGAAAAATAAATTTGGTATCTATATTGGGATTACATTGAACATGTAGATTGCTTTTGGTAGGATTGCCATTTTCACAATATTGAGTCTTCCTATTAATGAACATGGAATATTTTACAATTAAGTAATGTCTTTTATTGTGTCTTGCAGAAATGTTTAGTAGTTTTCTTTGCTTTTTTGAGTGATGCCATGAACTGAAGACACAGTTAAACCTGGGCACCTAGGGGGTTGCTTCTCAGGAAAGAAGAACCTAGGTTATTTTCTTCAACATACTCTTTTAGTCCTCTCCACCTCAAAAATACCTGGAGCACTAAACAAAGTTGTTTTGTTGTTGTTAGGTGCCGTTGAGTCGTAGATGACTCATAGCGACCCTATGAAGGCAAGGCCTGAGCACTGTTCATACATAGAGTTTCTGGAGGTAAGCCGTTTCTGAAGTGGATGCCACTTCTACTTCCAGGCTTGTTTTAGTCGGGAAGCTCCAGCCTACACTGTCCACCATGGGTACCTATTACCACATTTGGCACATCACTGTCAAAGTGTTTAGCATCACAGCAACCACGAACTAAGCAAAGTACCAAGGCTATATTGGATAGCTAAATATTGATACAGTTCTCACAACATGCTAGAGCATCTTGTATCATTATTTTTGCTTCCTTAAAAGAAAGCTATGTACAGTTCATGGAAAGGGTAGCCATCTGTGCAAGTAAGGCATTGCTTGTTTTCCTCTAGAATGTTATTTAGTGCTCGCTTCGGCAGCACATATACTAAAATTGGGACGATACAGAGAAGATTAGCATGGCCCCTGCGCAAGGATGACACGCAAATTCGTGAAGCGTTCCATATTTTTACTGTGATTGGATAGGTGTTTTTAGACGTTACTGCTATTAAAACAACTATTTCATATTTTAAAAAAAAAAGAATGTTATGTAAGGCATTCCTCACTACTCCAAGCAGTCACATCCAGCTTTGTCCCCACATGATCTCACAGATTTCATCATAAATTATACTGTAGTCATACTGCTGTTGTTATGTACTATCCAGTTGTAATGGGCTCATAGCTGACCAACCCTCCAGCAGGCTTTCAGAGGCAGTAAATTGCAGGAGAGGAGTTTGCTCATCCTTTTCTAGCTAAGCTGCTGGTGGATTTGAACCTTATACCTTTGCAATTGCAGCACAACTACTTATTATTAGGGGCCAACTACAGATTTGGGATATTAACAAAGTTACTCCATCTGAAAAATTCCCCCAAGATATCAATTTGGTAGTGGTGGTGGTGGAATCTTTCTTCTGTAGATTGGAAAATTGTACAGTCTTCTCAATAAAACCAAAGATCAGTATTTCTTATTTTTTGTTTAATATGTTTAATATTTTGCTTACATAGTTTGGACTAAATGGTAGTTAAAAGTAAAATGAAAAGCTTTACTTCTGTCCTGAATAAGTAAAAATCAGTTTTATTTTCCCCCAATTGATATTCTAGGTAAAAATATGAATAAATATCATATTTCAGAACAAAATTCTAATGTAAACTTTAATAAATTCTGATGTAAACTTGTATGATACATTTCATATAATTCATTTATAATTATTGCATTGTTATTATGACTTAGCCACAATATTTTAATAATTTATTATCATCACTTATTAAGCTTTAAAACATATTTCATGTAAGACAATAGAGAAATTTAACAGAGAATTTATCCCCTAGATTTATGAATAATATTTATATATTTATTATGGCTACAGATATGCTAATTATAAGAGTAATGCGTGTTTAGAAAAAAGATGAACTGCCTGTAGTATGCTTTCATTACATAAAAGTTTGAAGTGAGTCTTGCATGTGTGTACGAACCAATATAAGTGTCAATTTCACAACTATTGTTATGTGCCATGGAGTCACCTACGACATATAGCAGCCTATGTAGCTTTGAGCTGTCTGCCCTATTCTGAGCCAATTTCACTGTGTCTGACACACCTATCTCATTTACTGCAGTTAGTGAGTCAATCCATCTCATCCAGAGTCACTCTCCCCCTCTCTCTCACTCAACTCCCCCCACTCTTAAAGTTTCTTGTTGTGTACCATCAAAATCAGATCAGGATTGCCACGGAAGGAGATTTCCCCTCCTTCTCCAGTAGAGGTCTTTCTCTCTTGCGTTGTCCTTCCACCCTTCCAAGAATGATGTCCTTCTCCAAAGACCAGTCCTGCTTGGCAACATGCCCTAAGTATGTGAGATGGAACTTCAAAATCCTTGCCTCCAGGTAGCAGCTTGATTTCACCCTCTCCAAGACAGACTTATTTGCTTTCTTAGCAGCCCAGAGTGTGTTCAATGCTCCTCTTCAGCACCAACTCTAAGGCACTAATTCTTCTATCATCCTTAGTCATTGTCCAGCTCTCTGGTGCATAACAAGTAAGTCTTGTTTTTATGTGCTGTTGATACAACTCTGACTCATAGTGACCCATGTATAACAGCTCTGAACTCTGCCCTATCTTGAGGCAATTTCATTGTATCTGACACACCTACCCCCTTTACCCTAGCCACTGAGTAAATTCATCTTATCCAGGATCTTCCTCTCTTGCGCTGTCTCTTCACCCTTCCAAACACGATGTCCCTCTCCCAGGACTGTTTCCTCCTTGCAACCTGCCCAAAGTATGTCAAATAGAGCTTCAAAATCCTTGCCTCTAAGGAGCAGCCTGGTTTCACCATCTCCAGGACAGACCTGTTTGTTCTCTTAGTAGTTTATGATATGTCCAATACTCTTCTGCAGCATCACAATTCAAAGGCATTAATTCTTTTTCTGTCATCCTTAAACATTTCCCAACTCTCTGAAGACTAGCAAGTAATTGCAAAGACCATGGCCTGGATCAGGCACACCTTAGTCTCTAGAATATACCAAATAGTGATATTAGTAGGCATAGCATATGAAAGATACTGAAGAAGAATTTCAGATTTGAGTGGGAATGTTAAAAATTAAAAATAGTCTATTTAAAGAGGTATAATTGAGACTTATTTTGGAAGGTACTAATAGCCTAAAACCTGCTAATAACATTTCAGGGTATTTCATAATTAAAGAATATTTAACTGTGTAAAATATAATTAAATTTTAAGAAATTAACTGGTTTTGTTCCAAGTATCACATGACTAAATAAAAAAAAATGATCAAGCAGTTAAAACTAAACTCATTATTTTCCCTTGAAAACATATTGTGTAAAATGCCAGTGATAATTTTGTACATAATGAAGAAAAGGTAATTACTGTGTCTTCAATGAGTTTATATTCTAATTTGTTGTTGTTGCTGTTAGATGCGATTGAGTCAGGTGATAAAAAAGAACTATTAATGTTAATAGTCATCTGTGTTGTTTTAGTCCATAATATACTGTTAACCCAAAGGCTTCTCATTTTGGTTGTTTGAAGTCATCAACTGTCCTGCAAGAGAAAGATGAACAGTCTTTCCCTACAACAATTTGGAGCCTCAGAAACCAAATGAAGCTGCAGAAGCCAAGTGAAATCAGAACCAACACCAAACCTGCAAGTTTTGAGTCTGATTAATACTAAATATTCTAAAACAGTATGAAAAGAATTATAGTTTGGTATTGATTATTAAGTGAACAAAAATATCGATTATAATACATAGTAAAGGAATGAAAATTAATTGATCCCTTAAGCATTTAGTGAATACCTACTATATGCTAATCAGTGATTTAGAAGATATTTCAGGAAGAGAAAAGGTGGATATGTCTGCAACATTCTAATTTGGAAGGATGAATGAGTGATAAAACACATTAATCTGATGTTGGTAATTTAGGATAAAATGGAGTAGGAGTCTCAGGGACCAGTGAAAGGGTAGCTTGTTACTTTACTTATGGTGCTTGGGAATGTTTTTTTAAATATTTTAGAAAGTGCATGCATTGCCTCTTGATATTGAGCCTCAATCCATATTGGAGGCTGCAGTCCTTGACCCTCTGCAGCAGGCACTTCAGGTGCTCCTCAGTTTCAGCAAGCAGGGTTGTATCATCTGCATATTGCAGATTGTTGATAGATCTTCCACCAATCTTGACCCCCACATGTCTCCTCATAGAGCCCAAGATTCTCACCACTGGGACAAGTGGCAGCATCAGGATGGATGGTGAAGAGATTGAGATTGTTCACAGCTTCAGTTTGCTTGGCTCCATAGTCAACACTCTCAGCACCAGCAGCCAGGAAATTAGAAGACATATTACCATGGCAAAGTCTGCTGTTAGGGACCTCTCTAAAGTACTGAAGAGCAATGGTATCTCTCTGGAGACTAACGTGAATCTGATATAGGCCATGGTCTTTGCTATCACTTGTTATGCATCAGAGAGTTGGACAATGACTGAGGAAGATACAAGGAGAATTGATGCCTTTGAGCTTTTGTGCTGGAGAAGAGTATTGAGGGGGGTACCATGGACTGCTAGGAAAACTAACAGATTCATCCTGGAAAGGGTCAAAACGGGCTGTTCCTTGGAGCCAAGGATTCTGAAGCTCTGTCTAACATACTTTGGATATATTGCAAGAAGGAACAGGTCCTTGGAGAGGGACATCATGCTTGGTGGGGTGGAGGGACAGCGCAGAAGGGGAAGGCCCCCTATGAGATGGATTGATTCAGTGATTGGGGAAATCGGGATGGGTGTATTAGAGATGGTGTGATTGGCACAGGACAAAGAAGCGTTTAGGGCTGTTGTACATAGGGTCGCTATGAGTCACAAGTGACTCGATGGCACATAACAACAACACAACATATGCAGTGCAGAAGCTCTAACATAGGAGACTACTCAGTGCATATGAAAAAATTAAATCATTGTTTCAAGTGTAGTAAGAGAAAGAGAAAGAGTAGCTGATAAAGACAGAGAATGTAAGTAAGTAATGATAATTCTGGTAGTGTAAGTGGTCTGTGGAGAAAGAGCTAATTAAAACATGCATAATCTCTTCGTGTTTATGAGATATTTTGGTTTTATTCTCAATGAGATATCTAGACGTTGATAAATTTCAAGCAAAGAAACAATCAAAAGGAGACTGTCAATATTCCAATTCAGGAGAGAAATTTCCTCAGTGTTATTGTTCACCGAAGTACAGAAACACTGACTGTGTTTCCAGCTGAAAAATCTATTTATTGCTTTGGAAAGACTTAGCACATGAAAAATGGAGAGCACTGTACCATGAGGTGGGCTGCCAGCTCCATCTTCAGGTCAGCAGTGGTGTTCGGTGAAAAGAGTGGTCATATAGGGTTAAATTATGTGTTCTCAGGCGTGTCCTTGTTGTTGTGCACTGCCTAGTTGGAATCAGCTTGTAGCTGACTCGCCAGTGGATTTTCCCGAGTAATTCATTGCAGGGAATACATTGCCATCTTTCATCCATGGAGCATCTGGTATATTCAAACCATATATCGTTGGGATGGCAGTCTAACTCCTTAATGCTAAGCCACAAGTTTGCACTGATTTTGTTGTTACATGCAATTAAGGTAAGTATGACTTATAGCAACACTATCAACAACAAATCTGAATCCTGTCCTATCTTGTACCATCCTCATCATCGCTGACATACTTGAACCCATAGCTTCAGTCACTGTGCCAGTCCATCTAGTTGGAGGTTTCCCTCATTTGCATCAACCTTCACCTTCCAAAGCATCATGTCCCTTTCCAAGGAATGGACTTTCCTAGCAACGTGTCTAATGGTGTTCTTGTGGTCTAGTGGTAAGTGGATGTGCTGCAATCCTGAAGGAATGTGGTTCAAATCTACCAGCTGGACAATCACCTCCTGTGCAATTGAACCACTTCTGAAAACTTGCCAGAGGATCTGCTATTGATTGGTTCTGATTCAGTGGTACATAATAATAAAAACAGCAACATGTCTAGAGTGGGATGAAGCTTTACCATTTTTGCCTCCAAAGAGCACTGTGGCTACACTTTCCCCAATGTATGTCTTTAGGCTCTTTGATAGTCCTTGGAATATTCAATACTTTTCTCCAAACCCACAACTGAAAAGGCTCAATCATTCTACTGATGTCTTTACTCATTGTGAAGCTCTCAGATACATAACCAGTAATTGTAAAGACTTGGCCTGAATCAGGTACATCTTAGTACTTAAACTGAAATCATTGCTCCTCAGTAATTTGGACAGGTCTTTTCTAGCACTGTTCCTCTAATCTTCATGAGGTTTTCAGAGGCCTGCTATTTAAGAATTGGGTGGTCAGTCATCATTTTTGGTCTGTCTTAATCTAGGGGCTCTACTAAAATCTGACCTTTGTGGCATTTGATATACCACTAGCATAGCTTTCAGCATCACAGGAACCCACAAGTTATCTCAGTAAAATAAACTGGCAGACAAGAGCTGTACTGCAAATGCAACAAACTGACAAATTATTATTGTACCTCTAATAACAAAATCAGGCATACAAACATCCAAATGCAGTTAAAGCCTGCACAGATGTGACAGACTGCTCCTGAGAGGAGCACATCCACCTGAGACACAAGACTGGCACACTCCACAGCCGAATCCCAGGAACAGAAGAGGAACACTGTTATAGTATTGGAGGTAAAGCCCAGAGTGGAAGTCAATCTACATGAGGAAAAAAATAGTGACAGTCACCTTTTAATAACTGAAACATGGAATACACAAAGCATGAAAGTTGGAAAACAAGAAGTTGTGAACACTGCAATGGAACACGTGAACATTGACATTCTAGGCAGATGAGATGAGTTGGACTACCTTTGGCCACTTTGAATCAGACATATGCTGGAAATGAAAAAAAAAAACATAGAAAGAATGGCGTTACATTCATAGTTTAAAAGATAGTTTCAAATTCTATTCTGAACTACACTATTGTGAATGATAGGCTATTATCCATACATATACAAGGAAGGCCTGTTGATATGACTATTACTCAAAATTGTGCTCTGACAGCCAGAGACAAAGAAGAAGACATTGAAAATATTTACCAAATCGTTCTGTCTGAAATTTACCAAACATGCAATCAAGATGAGTTAATGATAATTAGTGACTGGAACTTAAGAAGGAATGATAGTCAGAAAGTATAGACTTGGTGTCAGAAATGAGGCTGGAAATAGAATGATTGCATTTTCTATTTTCAATGATTTTTTTTTCATCTCAAATATCTTCTTTAAAAACAAAATGACAACTTTAAACCTGATGATGACCTCACCTGATGGACTGCATAAGAATCAAATTGACTACATCTTGGAAGGAATCATTGGAGAAGAAGCTCAATATCAGAAAATAAAATCAGGCCTGGTGCAGATTGTGGGAAAGATCATCGGTTACTAATGTGCAAGTTTAACCTGAGGCAGAAGAAATGAAAATAAATTCACAAGAACCAAATTATGATCTTGAGTTTATCACACCTGAATTTAAAAGTCATCTAAGGAATAGGTTTGAAGCATTGAACACCAATGAATGAAGACTAAATTAGTAGTAGAATGACATCAAGAATTTCACCCATAAAGAGAACAAAAGGTAATTACAAAAACAAAAAAGTAAGAAAAAACAGAAATAGAAGTCAGAAGAGACTCTGAACGTTTCACAAAGTGCTGAGAAGGCAAAACAAAGGGCATGATGGTGAAGTAAATGAGCTGGCTATAACATTTCAAATGGCAGGTTGAGAAGACAAAGCAAAGTGTAATAGAATGTTCAAAGAACTGAAATTGGGGAATAAAAAATAAAGAGTTCAGTTGACACTTCACAAGCTAAGAGAACAGAAAAACAAATTTAAGCCTCAAGTTACAATACTGAGGGATGCTATGGGCCATAATTTGAATGATCTAGGAAGTATCAAATGAAGATGGAAGGAATACATAGAGTTACTACACTAAAAAGAATTAACTGACACTGAAAAACTTTGGGAAGTACTATAGGGATAAGAGTCAGTGGTAATGAAGGAGGAAATAGAAGCCTCACTGAAGGCATTGGCAAGAAGTAAGGCCCCAGGCATTGATATGTTTTCATTCCCAAGAAAGGTAATCCAACAGAAAGTAAAAATGCTCTAAAAATTTCATTAATATTATATACAAGAAGAGTGGTTACGAAGATTATCTAAAAACAGAACAGCCAGAATTTCAAGCTTGGTTCGAAAGAAGCAGTGGAACAGGGATATCATTAGTGAAATCAGATCCTGGCTAAAAGCAGAGAATACTAGAAGAAAGTCTATTTGACTATGAAAAGGCATTTGACTGTATGAATCTTAAATTATGGCTAGCATGGAGAAAAATCAGAGTCCTTGAATACATAATTGTCCTTATATGAAACCTGTACCTGAACAAAGAAGCTGTTTCATTGACTGAATGGAGCAAAAGCACACTGCGTAGATAAAATTAGGAAACTTGGAAAACAATCTGCAGAAAATTTAAGCAAGAACCATACTTCACATGAGACAAAAATACCAACCAAAGGTGGATAAGGACATACAGTAAAACCAAAGACTATAAAATTTATCAGAGGAAAACTGAAACAACTCTAGAAACCCTTATCTACAACATCAACAGACTTACAAGCATAATGAAAACCCTACAGACAGAAGAGAATAAAAGGATAAATCAAATCCCTATAGACATCAAGAAACTTCTCCAAAGGGATAAAAAGAAGCTCAGACAAGGAAGAAATTATTTTACAATGACATGACTAATAAGCAATTCACATCTAAAACTTATAAACTACTCCAGCATCTCAAGAAAAAGGTAAACAACTTAATCAAAAAATGGCACAAGATATGAATAGACACATCACCAAAGAAGAAATTCAGATGGCCAACAAATACGTGAAGAAGTGTTAAAAAAAAAATCCGTACCTATCAGAGATATACAAAGCAACAAAAACAAAGTTCAATAGGGCAGAAACAACAAATGGTGAGAGGATGAGACTGTAGAGAGATCAGAACTCTCCTATCGTCCTATTGGAAATGTACAATGGGACAAACAGTATGGAAGCTAGTCTGGTGCTTTCTCAGAAAGCTGGAACTAGAAATACCAGGCAATAAGGATTATAGAAGAAATGCTGTCTTTGAATTGTGGTATTGCAAAAGAGTACTACATATGAGTACTGAATATCTCATAGACTGTCAAAGTAACAAACAAATTTATCTTAGAGAAAATACAGCCAGAATGATCTTTTGAGTAAAAATGACATGGCTTTATTTCACATACTCACGTACAGGATAGGAGAGGGGGGTCTGTTGTTTACACTGGTGCTATGAGTCTCATTCAGCGACACCTAATAGAAACTCTAGTTAGGAAACAAAGTTTTAGAGACAAATAGGCGGATGTGATCATGTGATAAGGTTTTCATCATACATGTTTCATTTATTACAAACACCTAACTTTTAAAAAATATAAATAATGAACTTTTAGGATGGCTGACTAAGCGATCTGGTAGCCTATTACCTTTACTACAAGCAAATTGATGATAAAGGTAACACATAGGATGACAGTCCTAGAATCATATGTTTCGAAGGAAATGATAAAGAGAACACCAACAGAAGGAAGAAATGACATGAAAACATTGAAGAAACAAGTGAATCAGATACCCAGGAAGTTTTCCTATTAAGCAAATTCCTTTTGATCTTTCCTTTGGTCAGTGGTTTTCAGGCTCCTGTTGTAACCCAGAACCACAACAACAACTACACCAGAAGCAAGCTGATGGTCAGATGGCCCAAGTATATTAGCAAGGAGCAGTAGAATGATTTTGCACTTGACTACTGGCCAGAGATTTTAAAAAAGAATCTCTACCTTGGCTGAACTCTACTACTTTTAAACAGGCTCACATTATTTTTAATCTGTCTCAAGGAAAGTCAGCTTTAAATTCAATAACTCATTTTCTTGGGTGCCAAAATTAGAAGGGGCTCTCCATACTCTACAACAATGTCTAGATGATTACTGTCTCTGAGTGTGAGACATTAATCTGTGCGTGGACCAACGCATTCTCCAACTACTCTCCAGTGGAGCTATTGGAAGTTGACTCCATCCAGCAGGACTTCTACATTTTGTGTAAGCAGCTCCATTGCAAATGTAAAAGCACTCTTCTTCCTATAGCAGGTATGGTTTGCAATCTTTTTGTTTCTTGGCTTGGTATCAGAATAAATCTAGTACTGGGTCCACAATGTGCTCACTCACTACCTCATTATGTCAGCACACTGAGGGATTTTTGCCGTGTTGCCACTTGGCCTGCTCTAGGCAGAATCTCTACTTTTCAGCCCACTGGTACTCCCTAAGTCATCAGAGAAGCTGTTAAGTGGTCTGGCATGATGTCTTGGGTTCTCTCTCGTGCCCTTAGCCACAGCTCAAACAAGTGAAATCATTGCCTTGACTTGTTTTTCTTGTTGTTGTGTACCATCAAGTCAGAACAAACCCATAGCTGACCCACTAGTGGATTTTCTGAGACAGCAAATGGCACAGAGGGAGATTCCCCATCCTTCTCTCACAGAGAAACTGGTATATTTCAACTTTGTCTCTTTGGGACGATAGTGCAGCTAAACCCACTGGAGATCAGCTATGGGTTGGTTCCAGCTCAATGATGCACAACAAAAACACTTGGATCCACAATCAATATCTTTGGTTCCCTCAGTCAGGAAATCAGGAGACGTATTGCACCAGGAAAGTCTGTAGTTGGCGACATCTCTAAATTATGGATGAGCAAAGATATCAGTTTGAGGATCAGGTTACACTTGACCTAGGCCATGGTTTTTTCAATGACTTACTATACATCTGAGATCTAGACAATGAATAAGGTTGATAGAAGAAGAATTAATGCCTTTGAACTGGTGTTGGAAAGAGAGCTGAATATTCTATAGGACGCCAAAAGAACAAAGAAATATATCTTAAAGAAAGCTCAGCCAGAGCACTTCTTGGAGACAAGCATGATAAAGCTTCATTTTACACACTTTGGGCATGTTGCTAGGGGAGGCTGTTTTTGGAGAGGAGGCATCATGCTTGGCAAATGGGAAGGTCAATGCTAGAGAAGAAGAACCTCAACAAGGTGAACTAACACTGTGCCTGCAGCAATGGGCTCTAGTGTGGCAGAACTTGTGAGGATGGCACAGGATAGGACAGATTTCAGACCTGCTCTTCATGAATCTGCTATGAAATGTACTCAACTCAAAAGGACTTGACAATACCACCAACTGATACTCAATTTTCCAAATACAGTATGTCTCCTGATAACCTGACTGCTAGTATCAGGGGTGTTGATTGGGGATCAAAGAAGATTAAATCATTGACAATTTCAATATTTTCTCCATCTTTTATGATATTGTTTTCCAGTTACATGGTGAAGATTTTTGTCGTCTTAATGTTGAGAATCTATCCATATTGAAAACTTTCTATGATCTTCTGCAGCAAATACATAGGGTTGCTATGAGTCGGAGGTGGCTCAATGGCACAAAACTGCAAATTATCTATCTATCTATCTATCTATCTATCTATCTATCTATCTATCTATCTATCATCTATCTATCTATCTATCTATCTATCTATCCAAATATATATGTGTTCTTGTTATGTGCCGTCAAGTCGGTTCTATCCTGTGCCAACCTCACAGATACCCATTATCCCAATCACTAAATTGATCTATCTCACCATGGGTTTTTCTCTCCTGCACTATCCCTCCACTCTCCAAAAAAATGTTGTCCCTCTTCCAAGGACTGGACCCTCCTTTCAACATGCCCAAAGTATGTCAGGCAAAGCTTCAGAATCCTTAACTCAAGGAGCAGCCCGGATTCACCTTCTCCAGTACAAATCTGTTTTCCTAGCAGTCCATGGTATAGTCAATACTCTTCTCCAGCACAAGAGCTCAAAGGCATCAGTTCATTTAATATCATCCCTATTCACTGTCCAGTTCTCCAATTCGTAGCACACAATAGTGAAGACTATAGTCCAGATCAGGTGCACTTTAGGCTCTAGCCTGATGTCATTGCTCTTCAGTACTTTGGAGAGGTCTCTGACAGCTGACTTTCCCAATGCATAATAAAAACAAGACTGTGGAGCCAAGCAAACTAAAACTGTTAAATATCTCAATCTCTTCACCATCCACGCTGATGTTGCCAATTGGCCCAGTGGTGAGAATCATTCTTTTCTTGATAT
>NW_006399770.1:17679263-17686835 GCF_000299155.1 Elephantulus edwardii
ACACACACACACACACACACCCTTTTGTAGTCAGTTGTCCAAGCAGCAGTCCTCCAGTTTTTATGGAATAGACTGAAGAACATATCCAGGATTTTACCTGTTAATTAAAACATGTCAATTGATATTTTATTGATTCCTGGGGTCTTAGTTTTTGTCAGTGCCTTCATTGCAGCTCAAATTCTTCCTTCATTACTATTAGCTCTTGTTTATATGATACTTTAAGAAATTTTCTAGTATTAACCAATTCTTTTTGTACAGTGGCTATGTATTTTGCCTCCATATTCTCTTGATGCTTCCTGGGACATCAATATTTTCCCCATAACATCTCTCAGTATCCCAAGTATAGGCTTTAATTTGTTATTCTTTTCTTCAAAGTTTAGAAATGCCAAGCAAGTTCTTCCTTTTTGTTATCCAACTCCAGCTCTTTTCACATTCCATTATAATACTTTGCTCTGTTTTCTTGAGCTGGCCCTTTATATCTCCTGTTCATCTCTTTTACTTCATAAGTTTTTCCATTTGTTTTAACTTCTCAATTCTCACCGCTGGGAAAACTGGCAGCACTATGATAATGGAGAGGAGATTAAAATTGTTAACAGGTTCATCTCACTATGATCCTTAATCAATTCTATTGGCACCAGAGCTCAGAAGACAAAAGATAAATTTCTCTGGGAAAATCTGCTGTCAGGGACCTTTCCATAATGCTAAAAAGCAGCATTGCCAGTCTGAAGACTCAGGTGCACCTATCCAACCCATGGTCTTCTCAATTGCTTGCTATGCATCTGAGCGCTAGACAATGACTAAGGATGACAGAACAAGAATTGATGTCTTTGAGTTGTGGTGGTGGAGAACAGTATTAACATATCATGGATTGCTAAGAGAATGAGCATGTTTGTCCTAGAAAGAGTGAAATCAAATGCCTCCTTAAAGGGGAGAATTTTGAAGCTCCTTTAAAGGTACTTCAGGCATGTGAGAAGGAGGGATAACTCTTTGGAGAACAGCATCATGCTTTGAAGGGAACAGGGACAACACAAGAAGAGAAGAAGACCTTGGATGAGATGGCTTGACATAGTAACTGAGATAATGGGGTTAGATGTGTAAGATACAGTAAGACTGGCTCAAGATAGGTCAGAGTTCAGAGCTATTGTGCACAAAGTTGCTATGAGTTTCAGGCAACTCAATGGTAAACAACAACAACAACATTTTAGTGCTATTTTCAGATTTTTTTTTACATCCATTTGGTCTTTTCTTCCTCTTCTTTTTTGAAATGTACTTTTGTTTTCTTCATGGATGATATCCTTGATAACATACTATAACTCATCTGGTTTTTTATCATTAGTATTCAATGCTTCAAACCTCTTCTTGAGATGATTTTTAAATTCAAGTGAGATTCAAGGTCATATTTCAATCATTGTGGATTTATTTTTATTTTCTACAGTTTTAGTTTGGTCTTGCATTTTATTGATGGTCTGCCTCACAGTACCTGACTTTTTTTAACTGTTGATATTGAGCTCCTGCAATGATTTTTTCCACAGATATATGCTAATTCTGACTCTCTTCAAGTTTATCAAGTGGCTTTCATGTGTAAAAACACATTTTGTGATCTTTTAAAATAGGTATTTGTCATGGTTAAATCATTGAATGTATAAAATGCAGTCATTCAATATCAAGCCTGCATTCTCTCACCAAGACATTACTTCCTATCTGCCATTCCTTCTTCACATTTCAGTCACCAAAAATTATAAACAAATCTTGAACGTATGTTTGGTCAGTTTCAAAATTTGGCTGAAATAGTCCAAAATTACAGCAACCCACAAGTTACCCTAGTAGAGCAAAGTGACAAGCAAATGCTATACTAATAAGAACAAAGAACAGATGTTGGTGTTTGGAAACTATGCCACCAGTGTTTCAGTTATCAGAAGAGTCAACCATACTAGAAAGGCTTCAGCAGATGAAGATAGATAAGCAGCATTGGCCCCCCACTTCTGAAATAGCACACCTATAAAAACCTCTATGAACAAAGGAGAAATACACTATTAGAGATAGAGCTCAGATCCAAAAATTGTTGAAATTATCAAACTGTCATTAATACACAAACAAGCAAAATTCTTCTGAATATCATTCAAAACCAACTGGAACAGTATATTGAAAGAGAACTACCAGAAATACAAGCTGGATTTGTAAAACACAGTGGAACTAGTGATAACATTGCAAATGTCAGATAGATCTTGGCTGAAAGCAAAGAACACCAGAGGGAAGTTGACCTGTGTTTCACTGACAACGCAAGGGCATATGACTGTTTGGATAAAAGCAAAATGTGGCTACCTCTGAGAATGAGAATCCCTGAAGACTTGATTATGCCCATATGAGAATGATACTAGAACCAAGAGACAGTTGTCAGAACAAAGCAATAAGACACGGCATGTTTAAAATCAGAAAGGGAGTGCATCAGAGAAGCATCCTGTCTTCATACCTTTTCAATCTATATGTGGAACAGATTATTTGGGATGCTGGAGTTTATGAGGAGGAACGTGGCATCAAGGTTATGTGGTATCATCTGTGTTATGCAGATGACCCAACCTTGCTTCCTGAAACCAAGGAGAGTCTGAAGCATTTGTTGCAGAGGGTCAAGGACTGTAGTCTGTAATATGGTTTGAACCTCAATGTTAAGAAAACAAAAATTTACACCACTGGGCCAATTGGCAGCACCATGATAGATGGATAAGATATTTAGATAATCTACAGTTTCAAATTAGAGGGGTCCACAATCAATATACTTAGCACCAGCAAGCAGGAGTTCAAAAGATGAATTGCATTAGGAACATCTGTTGTAAGGGACCTTTGCAGAGTTGCTAAAAAGCAACGGTGTCAGTCTAGAGACAAATGTATGCCTGATACAGACCACAGTCTTCTCAACTATCTTTTATGCATCAGAACCGGACAGTAACAAAAGAATAAAGAATTGATTCCTTTGAGTTTTGTTGCTAGAGAAGGATATTGAACATGCCATGGACTGCCAAGAGATCTAATAAGTTGGTCCAGGAGACGGTGAAGTCAAGCTGTTTCTTAGAGACAAGGATTTTGAGGCTCTGTTTCAAATACTTTTAGCATGTGTCAAGGAGAGACCAGTCCTTGTAGAAGAACATCATGTTTGGAAGGTTCAAGGGACAGAGCAGGAGAGGACAAGATGGATTGCCAAAGTAACTGGGGTAATAAGGGTAGATTTGTTAGAGACAGTGAGAATGACCCAAGAAAAAACAGGGTCGAGAGCTATTGTGTATAGGATATCTATGAGTCATAGTCAACTCAATGGCATGTAACAACAACAAAAAGTCTTCTTGTTGTTGTCTGCCATATATTTGAAACTGGCTCACAGCTGACCCTCTAGTGGATTCTTGTTGTTGTTGTTATGTGCCATCGAGTCGTCTGTGACTCATAGCAACCCCATGTACCCCAAACCCTGCTCTGTCCTGTGCCAATCGCACTGTTTACGACACACCCACGGCAATTACCCCAGTTACTGAATCAATCCACTTTATAGAGGGTCTTCCCTTCCTGTGCTGTCCCTCCACCCTCCCAAGCATGTTGTCCCTCTCCAATGATTGGTCCCTCCTTACAACATGTCCAAAGTATGTCAGACTAATCCTCAGAATCCTTGCCTCCAAGGAACAGTCCCATTTTAACCCTCTCCAGGATGAACCTGTTTGTTTTCTTAGCAGTCCATGGTACATTCAATACTCTTCTCCAGCACCACAGCTCAAAGGCATCAATTAATTCTCTTTCTATCCTCTCTAGTCATTGTCAAGGTTAATTGCACAGGAGCATAGTACTTATCCTTCTCTCATGGAGAGACTGGTGGATTCAACCTACACGCCTTTAAAATTGCAATACAGCTTCTTACCACTAAGCCAACATGCAAGCCAATCCCAAAATAGAGGGTATTGATAGATAGTTGTGGTCCCTCTAACAGAAAACCATGAAGACTATCAAGCTCATGAATATCATGGTGTAGTATGGCCTTCTCTGTTCCCAGTTGAGGCCAATCATGGTACAGCTAGATGTACCCTACTGTTTTTATTGTTGTTATGTGCCATCAAGTTGCCTGTGACTCAAAGCCACCATTAGTACAATAGCTCTGAAGCCTGACCTGTCCTGAGTCAGTCTCACTGACTCCAACACATCTAACTCTATTTCCCCAATTACTGTAGCACTCCATTTAAGATGGAGTCTTCCACTCCCTCCATCCTTCCAAGCATGATGTTCTTCTCCAACGACCAGTCCCTCCTGGCCACGTGCCCAAAGTATGTGAGATGGAACTTTAAAATCCTAGTCTTTAAGGAGAAAGTTGCATCCTCTGCAAGACAGACCTATTTATTATCTTGCTGGTGCATGATATGTTCAACACTCTTCTCCAGTACCATAACTCAATGGCATCACTTTGTACGCCATTCTTAGTCCATGCCCAGCTCTCTGATTGATAACAAGTGATTGTGAAGACCATGGCCTTGATTAGGTGCACATGAAGTTCCAGACTGACATTGTTGCTTTTTA
This sequence comes from Elephantulus edwardii, assembly GCF_000299155.1. Taxonomy (NCBI): domain Eukaryota; kingdom Metazoa; phylum Chordata; class Mammalia; order Macroscelidea; family Macroscelididae; genus Elephantulus; species Elephantulus edwardii. Next base: position 17,683,812 of record NW_006399770.1, read on the forward strand.
GGACTCTGGAAAGGTTTCTGACAGCAATTTTTCCCAGTACAATTAGTCTTTTGATTTCTCAATTGTGGTCGAGAGTATTCATTGAGGTTGTTAACAATTAAAGCTTGCGTGGCTCTACAATCTCTTCTCCATCTATTGTGGTACTACCAATTGTCCTAGCAGTGAGAATCTTTGTTTTCTTGATGTTGAGCTTCAATCCATACTGAAGACTACAATCCTTGACTTTCTGCAGCAAGTACTTCAGGTCTTCTTCAGTTTCAGCTTGCAGTGTTGTGTCATCTGCATAACATAGGTTGTTGATGAGTCTTCCTCCAATCCTGATGCCACATTTCTTCCCATAAACCCCAGCCCCTGAATGGTCTGTCCTGTATATAGATTGAAAAAGTATGGAGACAGGATGCATCCCTGACAGACATTTTGCCTGATTTTGAAGCATGCACTACTTCCTTGTTCTGTTCTAAGGACTGCATCCTGGTCTGAGTTTAGGCTTCACATGAGTATCAGTCAAATGTTCTGAGATTCCCATTCTCCTAAAGATTAGCCACAAATTATTTATTTTTTTTTCTATCCACACAGTCAAACGCTTTTGCATAGTCTATGAAACAGATAGATATTCCTCTGACACTCTTCATTTTCTGCCAAGATACATTTTACATTAGCAATAACGACTCAAGCTCCAATATCTTCTAAACCCAGCTTGTATTTCTGGTAGTCTCCTGTCAATGTACTTACTTGTGCAGTTGGTGTTGGATAATCTTCAGTAGAATTTTTCTTGCATGTGATATTAGTGTTATTGTTTAATAATTCCCACACTTCGTTGAAACACCTTTCTTTGGAATTGGAATAAATATGAATCTCTTTCAGTCAAGTAGTTGTTCTCCAGATTTCTTGGCACAACCTGGTAAAAACATCAAGGAACACCTTCTTTTTGTCAAAAACATGGCAATTGATACTCCATTAATTCCTGAGGCCTTATATTTTGCTAAGTTCTTCAGATCAACTTAAACATCCTCCTTCATCACAATGGCCTCTCTTTCATATGTTGTTTCATGAAATTCTTCTGTATCAACCAATTCTTTTTGGTACAGTGAGTCTGTATACTCCTTCCATCTTCTTTAAATGCTTCTTGAATCACTCAATATTCTCCTTATAGAAGTGTTGCAACTCATGGCTTGAATTTGTTCTTCCTTAAGTTGAAGAAATACCAAACGAGTTCAGCCCTTTCTATTTTTCAACTCCATCTCCTTCCACATTTCATAATAATACTTTGATTTTTCCTCCTATGCTGCCATTTGAAATCTTCTATTCAGCCCCTTAGCTTTTTTATTTATTTCATTTGCTTTGGCTTCTCTGTGCTCTAGTGCAATATTAAGAGTCTCTTCTCACATCCATTTTAGTCTTCCTCCTCCTCCTTCTTCTTCTTGTCATTGTAATGACCTTTTCAAACCATATAACAATGTGGTGCTGGTGGTGGTGGTGTACCATACAGTTGGAACCAACCCATAGCTGACCTTCCAGTTTGTTTTCAGAGGCAGTTAATTGCATGGGAGGAGATTTCCCATCTTTCTCTCAAGGAACAGCTGGTGACCTTGAGGGATTGCATGCCTTAGATTGTAGCATATCTTCCTGCCACTAAGCCACTAGAGCTCTCTGTATAACAATAAAAGGAGGGGAAATGAAGCTGCTCATTATCTCAAGCTCCCAAGACACTGACATCAGAGTTCCAAGGGAGGAAGAATGAACTTTAAGGTAATTAACAGAAGATAGTGATAATAATTTCAGTCCAATTTAATTTTCATTTTGCCTGATAATTAGCTATTTATAAGCACATTTATAATATTCTATACACAATATTCTGAAGAAAACTGCTAATAGAATGATTGTGCAAAGTAAAAACATTGCGTATACAAGCAAATCTGGTACTACTTATTTGCTCTTGCTCTATCTGGTTCCATCTTGACATATTTTTCATTTTTGTGGATTTGAACTGATGGTTTACTTTACCTGCTTAACTTAGTTTGCCAACCTCTTAAGCTGTGTAAGTCAAAAGATGTATAATCCATAGACTGAAACTTGCAAGCCTCTACAACTACATAAGTAACTTCCTTTAATTAAATCTATCTTTATATAGTTTGTCAGAAAAATTATGAAATATCTTCTCCCATGTGATTTATTGCCTCTGAATAGATGCTGGAGGATCAGCCATTTGTTGGTTCCAATTACATAACAGCAACAATAATAATAGATTTAGTGGATTAGAGATATGTATTGTGACTTTTTGTCAATACTATGGACCACTTAGAAGTTAATGGACCCTTAGAGGTTGAATTTAAAGTGAAGTCAGCCAGCATGACTGTATCTTTCTCTCCATACATATTTAGCTTCCACGGATACATTCATAGATGAAAACAGAATTGTAGATTTAAATAGTGATAGTTTCTGCTGTGCTAGAATAACCAAAGGAGAGAACACTAAAGGAATTAAGGTTGTTACGTTAGAAGGGCTTGAACAAAGGCTATAGGAATCAAAGCTCCGTAACTGGGACAACTGATGAGAAAGAGAAGTTTAATTCTTTTTAATATTCTGAATTATAGATCTTGGTAGAAATTAAGATGCTTTGGAATTGGAGTGTACCAAGCGATGCACTGGAAAATTGAAGGTGATTTCTGAAGAGAAGACTGCTTGGTGTTGAAAGTATGCAGAGTTTGTAGTTAGGTATATGAGATTTAAATTGTGACTTCAGGAATGAGTACCTGAAATAGTTAGACAAGCTCAGAGGAATTTTGATATTAGAAGGATTATCTGCAAGAATATTGACGTCATGGAAATTCATGACATTAAATGATGAGGCAAAATGTCCTACGAATAAAGAGAGACTCAGAAAAGAAAAAAGTAGAAAAGAGTAAAAATGTGAGGTCTAGGCTAAAAAATTATATTGCATGGTTGCATGATAATAATAATGATGTTGTTGTTGTTGTTATGTGCCGTCGAGTCGTTTCCAACTCATAGCGACCCTATGCACAA
>NW_006399770.1:17686935-17688095 GCF_000299155.1 Elephantulus edwardii
ATTTTGAACCATGTAGGGTCTCCTTGTTCTGTTCTGATGACTGCCAAGTATAGGTTTCTCATAAGCACAATCAAATGTTCTGGGATTCTCATTCTTCTCAGAATTAGCCACAGTTTGTGGTCCACACAATCAGAAGCCTTTGCATAGTCAGTGAAGCACAGATAGACATTCATCTGGTACTCTCTGCTTCCTGCCAGGATCCATATAACCTTAGTTATAATATCCCTAAGTACTATGACCTCTTCTAAACCTAGCCTGCACATCAGGCAGTTCTATGTTGACATGTTGCTTCAGTCGTTTTTTAATAATTTTCAGCAGAATCTTCCTTGTATGTAGTATTAATGATATTGTTCCATAATTTCCATTCTCTGTCAAGTTACTTTCTTTGGAATGGCAACAAATACCAATCTCTTCCAATCAGTTGGGCAGCTGCATGTCCTCCAGATTTCTTGGCACAACTTAGTGAGCACATCCAGGACAACATCTGTTTGTTGAAATGTGTCAACTGGTGTGCTGTCAACTCCTGAAGCCGTGTTTTTTGCCAATTCCTTCAGAACAACTCGAACTTCCTCCTTCATCACCACAGGTTCTTGCACATATGTTATATCAAAAAATTATTCTGTGTCAGCCAATTCCTTCTGACAGTGACCCTGTATACTCCCTCCATTTTCTTTTAATGCTTCTTGGATCATTTGACACTTTACCCAAAGCATCATTAAGTAGTACCACTCATGGCTTAAATTTGTTTTACAATTACTTCACCTTAAGAAACACTGAGCCAGTTCGTCCTTTTTTGCTTTTCTGACTCCAGCTCTTTGCACATATCATTTTAGTATCTTTCTTTGTCATCTCAAGCTGTCTATTGAAATTTTCTGTTCAGCTCTTTAATTTTTTAATTTTTTTTCTCTAGCTTTGGCTTCTCCATGCTCTAATGTAATATTCAGATAGATGGATAGGTAGATAGATGATAGATAGATAGATAGATAGATAGATAGATAGATAGATAGAGATATGGAGATAGAGATAGATATATACATACACACACATATATACTCACACAAATATATATATATATACCCACACAAATATATATACACACACATATATATACACATACACACAAATCTGTTGTTGTTGTTGTTGTTATGTGCCGTCGAGTC
>NW_006399770.1:17701253-17705112 GCF_000299155.1 Elephantulus edwardii
TCCAAGCACCGGTCTTTCCTTACAACATGTCCATGAGATTATTCTTACATAGAATTAAGTAACAATAAAATACCAATCAAGAAATGCCACAAACAATGTATGAGTGATTGATAAATGTACTGACAAATTGTGCTATCCATCCAAGAAAAGCAAGAGGTCATGAGCTGAGTGAACTGGAAATATTTTTTAATTAATATGCATGAAACTTTATCTGGATCAAATCAAAGGGATCATGTCTAAACTGGCTTTCAAGTAGCACCTATGATAAGACATACACCCCATGGGTGCTCAAGCTAATTACCATAATTTCAAAGAGTGAGAAGCACCTCATCTAATCCAGCCCTCAGGCATTAGACTTAAACTGTTTTAAATGAGAGGCTGTCTAAATTTCAAATTATTCCTTGAGAAAGCTTCAGTTACTTTTTTATTTGTTTTTAAACCTTATCCCATCCTCTATGCAATTATTCTTTTACTTTATCTGTAGGCAATCACATCATAAAGGTTAAATAATCTTATTTTCTCATTATTTGTATTTCATTTCCATTAATGTCTTCTTTTTCCAGCGTGGTAAAAATCAGAATAAAGTGTAGATGAGATATTCCATAACACTTGAGCATTTATTTGTTCACTTATTTATACATTACATATTTTTATATCAAGTAATATTTTATTGTTCTATATTGCCTCAAACTTAGCAGCTTAAAGCAAGATATTTATTATACTTTCAGTAGATTAGGAAGATGGAAGCAGATCATTGAGTGGCTCTGACATTCAGGCTTTCTTAAGAAGCTTCAATTAAGTTGTTGAGCAGGACTACAGTCATTTAAAATTTTAAGAAGAGAAAATATTACTTTTAAGAAAGTTCTGGTGGCCTAGTCGGTGAGGAATTGTATTGCCAACTCAGAGGCAGGTGGTTTGAATCTACCCATGCAACCCAGGGAAAATACGAGGAATCTCCTCCCACATAATTCACAACCTCTGAAAACCTGCTGGAAAGCCAGCTATGGATTGATTCTGACTCAACAGTAATGAATTTTTTAAGGTTTAAATGCCTGTTGTCAGGATTCTATATAGTCTCTCTTAACCTCAAGCATGAGTATTTTCACAGAGCTGTTTCATGACACGTAGTTGGATTCCTCCTGAAACAAAATAATCTAAGACAGAGTAAGGAGGGGAAAAAAATAAAATGAAAACCAGTCATTTGCATGACTTGATATTAAAAGTACTATATGATATTTTCTAAAATATGGATTTATACATTCTTGGAGGTGGTAATCTTTAAAATATGGATTTATACATTCTTGGAGATGATAATCTTTGAAAGGCCACTGTACCACACTTGTTCTGTGCTTTATCCAATCAAGTGTATAACTTAGGCAATATGATATAGTAGAGAGATTGTGGCTTTGAATCAGACAGATCCGTGATAAAATTGCAAGCTACCTTACTTCTTAAAGCAAGACAATCTCTCAAAGCTGTAATTTTGGCATGTCTAAAATTATAAGTCTGACAGTTATCTTACTATGCAATTTATGCATAATTCCCTAGTAGTTCTGAAAATGTGTGTCTGCAGTAGTCTGCTCAGTGTAGTAGATTCTCAATAATTTTAAAAGTACAAAGAGAAGAATCCAAAGTTTTGGAAATGGAAAAGAAAATGTATCTTGTCAAATTACCTAGTAAAGATAGGCAATTACAGACCACATGAGAGATGACTAATTTTTATCAAAATATGGTAGAGAACAATAATAACATTGAAAAATATTACAAAAATGTAAAATATCAGTCAGATGTCTTTTGGCTCGGAAGATATTTTACTCTTTTAACATTTCCAGAGGTGACCCTAAGAAGTTATTGCTGCCTACTTTGAGTTTTATTCCCCCAAGGACTTTAAGTAATTTTTAAAAAAAGAAGTTTCAATTCACCTTGTAAATTCTGGTCTTCAGCTTAGCAAAGCAAGAATGGATTCAAGCTTTCCACCCAACTAGTTCTCCACAGTGTTGTAAAACTCATTCAGGAAGTGGAACTTGGTTTTAAGTGACTGAATAGTAGAAAGACCAATGGGAAAAAAAGTGTGAGCTAAGAATCCTTCCTTTCACCACACAATCCAAAAAATTAGATTATGCGAAGAAGAATGCAGTCACAGAATTAGAGGAATACTCATTGACAACAATGTGCAGATGGCATAATTTTGCTTACTGAAAGAAAAAGGGACTTAAAACACTTATTAATGAAGCTCAAAGATTATGAACATCCTGGGAAACAGAGCCACAAGCACATGAAAGACTTTCTCAACATTATGAAAGAGGGAGGGCTATCTTAAGAACTGTGCAAACAAACCATTTAAGGAGGCAGCCCTGATCTTGAACAACTCTAAAGAGAAAGGAAGACATCAAGCTTCAGGAGACAAAGCTTAAGAGGTGAGATACTGCTGCCCAGAGAGAATATTTTGGGGCACTTGTAGGGAGACTGGACTGACACTTCCCTGGGGATAGGTCTCTCTATTTGGGGGATCATTGCCTATGAGGCTGCAGGGCTATTCTAGGGGAAAAACAGGACAAAAGAGTTTGAGACACAGAGCCACAAGTGGGGGAAAGACTTCTCAGATTTCAGCAAGAAAGAAAACTGACTTGAGACCTCCCCTGCATACGAACTGCATATATTGGCTACCCTGATCCAGTAACACTCCAGAGACAAAGGAAGACATTAAAATTCACGAAAAAAGGTACTTTAGGTGGCCCAGAAGGAGCACTCTCCAGCACTTGTGGGGAGACAGGAATGAAAATTCCCTGGGGATGTTGTTATTGTTATGTGCCATGAAGTTGCTTCCCTCTCATAATAGCTCTATGTGCAATAGCTCTGAACCCTGCTCTATACTGAACTAACATTATTGTCTTTGACACACCTGCCCCCATTACCCCAGACACTGAGTCAATCCATCTCATCCAGGATCTTCCTGTCCTAAGCTGTCCATCCACCATCCCAGGAATGATGTTCCACTCCAAGGACTGGTCCCTCCTTGCAAAATGTCCACATTATGTAGGATGGAGCTTCAGAGTCTTTGCCTCCAAGGAGCAGCCTGGTTTCACTATCTCAAAGATTAATCTGTTTGTTCTCAAACAATCCATGGTATATTCAATACTCTTCTCTAGCATCACAGCTTAAAGGCATCATCAATTCTCCTTCTACCACCCCTAGTCATTGTCCAGCTTTCTGATGCATAGCAAGTAATTGCATAGCCCATGGCCCAGATCAGGTGCAGGTGGGATTCATAACAAGTATGCAAGTATGGTTCAATATAAGAAAAACTATCAGTGTAATTCACCACACTAGCGAAGCAAATAACAAGAACCATATGATGCTAGCAATTGATGTAGAAAAAGCATTTGACAAAATTCAATACCCTTTCCTCTTTAAGACACTCAGCACAATGGATTAGAAGGAAATTTCCGAAACATAGTCAAAAGTATATATGCAAAACCAAGAGCTAATGTAATTATCAATAGAGAAAGAATAAAAACATTTTCCTTGTGAACAGGGACCAGACAAGGATACCCACTATCACCATATCTATTCAATATTGTATCAGAAGTACTAGCTAGGACAATATATGAGAATAAAGGCATCCAGATTGGCAAAGAGATGGTTAACTCTTGATATATGGATATGATATGATGATATTATATGATATGATATGATATGATGATATGTGTACATAGAAACCCCAAGAACTCAACAACAACCAAAAAAACCTATTAAGACTGTGTAGACAAATTTAGTAGAGTGTCAGGATACAAACTCAATATCCAAAAATTGGTGTGATTCTTCTACAATAATAAAGAGAACTCAGAGAGGAAACCAA
>NW_006399770.1:17725110-17725617 GCF_000299155.1 Elephantulus edwardii
TGAAGAAGCTAAATATTAGCAATCAAATCTAGACCAGTGACTGAAGCCGAATAGACCATCAACTACATATACAAGTTCAAACTGAAGTCAAAGAAAATGAAAACAAGTCCATAAGAACCAAGATATGACTTTGAACCCGCCTCAATTGAATTTAAAAATCATGTTAAGAATAAATATGATACATTAAGCACTACTGACAAACACTAGAGAAGTTGTAGAATGACACCAAAGACATCATCCATGCAGAAGGCAAAATTTCATTGCAAAGATTGGGAAGAGTGAAGAAAACCAAAATGTAGATTCCCTTACACACTACTCTAGTTTGTATTAATATAAATAGATAAAACATTTTTCAGAGAATACAAATTAAAAAAGAGTAGAAAATCAGAGGTTAGGATAATCAAAGACAAGGTATTTTCAAATGCTTCCTATACATTTAAAAGTTTGACAATAAATTATGAAGACAGAAGAATTAATGCCTTGGATTGTGGTGTTGGAGAAGAGTAC
>NW_006399770.1:17726507-17729036 GCF_000299155.1 Elephantulus edwardii
CAACTACTTCATCTCACTTATATTCACAATCAATACCCTTGGTATCAGCAGTCAGAAAATTAGGAGATATAATGCACTGACAAAGTCTGCAGTCAGGAAGCTTTCCAACTTATCGAGGAGTAATATGTTAATTTGAGGACTAAAGTGTGTCTGAGTCAGGTTATAATCTTTCTGATCACTTGCTACACATCTGAAAGCTGGAAAATAAATAAGGATGACAGAAGAAGAATTGATTCCTTTGAATTGTGGTGTTGGAGAAGAGCACTGAACATCCTGTGGAATGCCTAAGAATCAAGCACATATGTCTTGGAGAAAGTGCAGCCAGAGGTCTCCTTGCATTCAAAGATGATACATGCTTTGGGAACATTGCTAGGAGAGGTTATTTATTGAAGAGAGACATGATGCTCAGAAAGGCATAGGACTGGCAAAGGAGAGTAAGATCCTAAACCAGGTGATTGACAAGGTGACTTCCACAGTGGAGTCAGTGTCACAAGAAGTGTGAAGATGGCACAGGATAGGACAGGGTTAAAATCTGTTGTTCATAGGATCACTATGGGTCATACTTGACTTGGTGTCTTCAAGCTGCCCTTTGAAATATTCTGTTCAGCTCCTTAAGTTCTTGATTTCTTCCCTTGGCTTTGGCTTCTTGGAACTCTAGTGCAATATTCAGAGTCTCTTCCTACAGCTTGGTCTTTTCTTCATCCTTTATCTTTTTAATCATCTTTTGCATTCTTCATGGATGATATTCTTGATATCCTCCCACAGCTCATCTTATTTCGCTCATTGATGTTCAAGGCATCAAATCTGCTCCTGAGGTGTTTTTCGGTTTTTATTGTTGGTCCCCCGCCCCCCCCTTTTGTTGTTGTTCTGGTTGTTGCTTAAATTCAGGTGGAATCAACTAAAGGCCAAATTTTAGTTCTTGTGGATTTGATTTTATTTTCTTTAGCTTCAGTTTGAATTTGCATGTAGGTGTTCGATTGCTTGTTTCAGGCCTAGTTCTCAGAGCTGATATTGACCTTCTTCAATGTTTCCTTCTACAGATGTAGTCAGTCTGATTCATCTGCAGGTCCTCAGGTGAGGTCCATGTATAGTGCACATTTATGCTTCTTGTAAACGGTATTTGCAATGAATAAATCAATGAATGTACAAAAATATATTATTTTATATACAGCCTCATTTCTGTCAGCAAGTCTATGTTTTCCAATTATTGATCCTTCTTCTCCATTCCTAACATTTGCATACTAGTCACTCATTGTTATTAGTGCATGCTGGTTGTATGTTTGATTGACTTCCATTTGCAAAAATTGGTAGAATTTGTCTATATCTACCTCTTTCGCTCTCGTTGTTGGTGCATATATTTGAATGGTGGTATTTAGAGGTGTTACTTGTCACAACACTGTATTTCAAGATTCCTTGTATGTTTCTGGATATTATTCTGTTACAACACTATATTTCAAGATGGATTTAGAAATGATCTTTTTAATTATAATTGCAACCCCATTTTCCCTCATATATTCACTTCTGGAATTTTTATTGTTTGTTATTATGTGCCATTGAGTTGCTTGAGACTCATAGCGACCCTATGTACAAGAGCTCTAAATGCTGTTCTATCCTGTGCCAACCTAGCCATCTCAAACACACTTATTCCTACTGCCCCAGTCACAGAATCGATCCATCTCATCAAAGGGCTTCCTCTCCTTCTCCACCCCTCCACTCTTCCAAACATGATGTCCCTCTCCAAGGACCAGTCTCTCCTTGAAACATGCCCAAAGTATGTCAGACGAAGCTTCAGAATCCTTGACTGCAAGGAGAATTCTGGCTTCACATTCTCCAGGACAAACCTGTTTGTTCTCCTAGCAGTTCATGGTATATTCAACACTCTTCTCCAGCACCACAGCTCAAAGGCATCAATTCTCTTTCTATCAACCCTATTCACTGTCCAACTCTCCAATGCATATCACTTAATTACAAAGACTATAGCCTAGATCAGCTCACCTTAGTCTCCAGCCTGACATTGTTGCTCTTCAGCACTCTTGAGAGGTCCCTTACAACTGGCTTTCAAAATGAAACTTGTCTTTTGATTTCCTGGCTGCTGTTACCAAGAGTGTTGATTGTGGAGCCAAGTAAACTAAAACTGTTGACTATCTCAATCTCTTCACCATCCATACTGATGTTACAAATTGGCCCAGTGCTGAGAATCTGATGTTGAGCTTCAATTCATATAGGAGGCTGCAGTCCTTGACCTTCTGCAGCAAGTACTTCAGGTCCTCCTCAATTTCGGCAAGCAGGGTTGTGTCATCTGCATAACGCAGGTTGTTGATGATTCTTCCACCACTCTTGATGCCTCATTCTTCCTTGTACAGCCCAGCGTCTCGATGATTTGTTCTGCATACAGATTGAAAAGGTATGGAGACAGAATACATCCCTGACAAACCCCCTTCTTGATTTTGAACCATGTATTGTCTCCTTAAACTGAGGAGGACCTGATGCACTTGCTGCAGAGGGTCAAGGACTGCAGCCTTCAGTATG
>NW_006399770.1:17729480-17738344 GCF_000299155.1 Elephantulus edwardii
CCGTGCAAGAGGGGAAGACCCTCTATGAGATGGATTGATTCAGTGACTGGGATAATTGGGATGGGTGTGTTAGAGGCAGTGCGATTGGCACAGGATAGAGCAGGGTTTAGGGCTGTTGTACATAGGATCACTATGAGTGGTAAACGACTCAACGGCACACAACAACAACATAACAGTTTCTCCTTGCTCTGTTCTGACGACTGCCTCTTGATCTAAGTATAGATTTCGTATTAGCACAATCAAATGTTCTGGGATTCCCATTATTCTTAGAGTCAGCCACAGCTTGTTGTTATCCACACAGTCAAAAGCTTTTGCATAGTCAATGAAGCACAGACAGACATTCTTCTGGTATTCTTTGCTTTCTGCCAAGATTCATCTAACGTTAGGTATAATATTCCTAGTACTACGACCTCTTCTAAATCCAGCTTGCACATCTGGTAGTTCTCTGTGGACATATTGTTCCAAACGTTTTGGGATAATTTTCAGCAGAATCTTGTTTGCATGTGATATTAATGATATTGTTCGATAATTTCCGCACTCTTTTTGGTCACCTTTCTTTGGAATGGGAAAAAATACGGATCTTTTCCAGTTATAGTAGATCATATAATTGTCTGATTCAAAATATCCTATGCCAATACATATCATTTCTCCAGTGCCTACTATGTCAATATTTACACATTCCATTTCTTTCTTAATAATATCAAAATTTCCTACATTTATGCTTCTCACATTCCATGTTCCAATAACTTATGTCTGCTTATAACCTTTTCGCCTCCGTTATGTTTGCCAACTAGAGGGCTCAGCCTCAGGGTCTATTGTACATAGTTCTTTTGAAGGCTTCTTATTTCAGAAGTGGTTGACCAATCCTTCTCCCTAGTCTGCCTTAATTTAAATGTTCAGCTTAGAGAAATACCTGGCAGGCAGGCATTTTACCCAGAAAAGCAGATGAGATGCAATTCTCATTAAAAAAGTAACCAATTAAGTGCTGGTCCTCCCCCTCATTTAGGCATAAATTGATTACTTACAAAATTACTTAGTATAGTAGATCCACTCTTCAAACTCTCTGGTTGTCTTTTTTTTTTTTTTGGTTCTCTGAGTACTTAGTTTTGAGAAACATTTTTGACTATTAGAAAGTGCCTTGATTTCTTGTTCCATGAGGTTCTTCTTTTTTTATATTTTAAGTTATTTTAATTAATTTTGATGAAAGGTTACAGAGACTTAGGATTTCCATTCATTCATAGTTGCACTTTTCTCCCTGCCCACTCCTTCCTGCTAATTTGCTCTTATTTTTGAAAAAGTAAAAGAAAAATTCCTTCATTGATATACAATCCCTCCCCCCAAGTCCATTCCACTATGCAGCCTTCATTCTGGATTCATATCATGATAATAATACATAATCGTATATTCCTTTTAAACAGTTCTCTCCCTCATCTGTTTCAATGCAGCATGCATTATTTATCCTCTTTTTCAGTCTTCCCTCAATCCCCATGTCAGTCCCATTTTACAACAGTGGCACTATGCAATATTTGTACTTTTGTCACTGAGATATTTCACTCAGCATAATGTCCTCCAAGGTCACCCATTTTGAATGATTGTTCATGAGTTCCTTGTTTTTCAATGCAGCATACTATTCCATTGTGTGAATATACCACAGCTTCTCTATCCAACATTTGTTGATGAGGACTAGTGTTGTTTCCAACTCTTTTCTATTGTGAACAAATCCAAAATAAACATGGGTGTGCATATATCTGGTTGGGTGGTGGTTATGATTTCTTTAGGGTAAATTCCCAGTAGTAGAATTGCTGGGTCAAATGATATTTTTATTTTCAACTTTTTGAGAAAGTGCCATACAGCCTTCCACAACGGTTGTGCCATTTTACACTCCCACTAACAGTGAATAAAGTTTCCAGTTTCTCCAAAACCTTGCCAGAATTTGATGTTTTCTGTTCTGTTAAATTTTGCTTTTCTTACTGGGGTGACATGTTATCTCATAGTTGTTTTAATTTGCATCTGTCTTAGAGCTAGCAATTTTGAACTTTTCTTCATTTGTGTGTTGGCCAATTGAATGTCTTCTTTGAAGTGTCTGTTCATATCCTTCGCCTATTTTTCAATTACCTTATTGTGGTGCTCAAGTATTTTATAAATTCTAGATATAAGTCCTTGTTTGACATGTCATTACCAAATACTTTTCCTAGTCTATAGCTTCCCTTTTTACCCTGTTTGAGAAGTTTTTGGATATGCATAGGGATTGGAATTTTTTTCTTAGTAAGTTCCACTCATATCTTTTATCTTCTCCTGGTTGTAGATTTATCAGGATGCTTGGAAGACTGTTTATGTTGTGGATTAGGACTTATAAAGGTCTTCCAAGCTTTTCTTTAATGAAGCTTATAGTCTCTAATAACCTGCTGAAAGGTCAGCTTTGGGTTGTTTCCAACTCAAGTGTAAAACAAGTCTGCAGAAAATTCCAGGTTCTTGAGTCTTCTGTAGACTAGTCAATACACTTGGTACCAGTAGTCAAGAGATCAAAAGACATTTTTTACTGGGAAAGATTGTTGTCAGAGATGTTGCATTCATAATTCATTCTTCCAAGGTTAGTATCAGACCAGTTAAAAAAGTGTGAAGTCAACACTGTCCCAAATGAAATACAATATTGATTTTGGAGTTAAACAATCTCTCCTCTGTTAAGTTCCTTCACTTCTCTATGTCTTTGGATCTAGTTGTTCACTGGAAGGTTTCCCAGAGACTCAGACTTGTCAGGGGAATGACTCACAGGACTATAGGTAGGAGGACCAGTTATATAGAGACTGGAAATGTAGGCATCCCCCAAAAAAGAGAGTAAGCATTGAAATCTCATAAACTTCTAGTAGACTTGGGTTTGTATCCCATCATAACCCTGTCCTTAATACAATAAATACTTCAGTATAAATGAACATTGAATCATTGGTTAGGAAAGACATTCTGAATGATAAACTTTTGACGTCACAGACCTCTCCAAATTACTGGAGGTAATGATGTCAGTTTGAAGAGTTCGGTGTGCCTGATTCAGGCCATGGCCTCTTTAATCAATCACTTGCTATGCACTTAAGAGCTAGACAATGAATGACAGAAGCATAATTTATATCTTTGAACTGTGCTTTCAGAGAAGATAACTGAATATCTCATGGACTGACAAAAACATACACAGGTATGTCTTAAAGAAAGAGCAGCCACAGACTACATCTGTGAAAAGAATCCTTGGAGAAGGTCAATATAAGCTGTGAAAACTAGCCCAGGTGCTGATTGTGGAACAGACTATAAATTACTCAAGTTCAAACTGAAGCTAAAGAAATTAAATCAAATCCACAAAAGACTGCTTGCTCCTTGATGGGAAATGTTGTAAAATTTCATGTCATATATTTAGAACACGTTGCCAGGTTCCTTGAAAAGGGACCTCATACTTAGAAAGGTAGAGGGGAGGGTTTATCCCTTTCCTGCAGGGGTATTTTGTAAACACCAACCCTAAGGTGCATGAACTAGTGACCTGGAAAGGGTTATTTCATTTGAAATGTAAGAAGCACTACTTACTTCATGAAAGCTGAAAGATTCCTTGCAGCTGAGTGAAAAAGCACCTGGTCCACCAGCTAGTAAGTATCCTTGCCATTAAAAAGAGAATGTGATAAGTTGTTCAACTTATGAAATTCAAGTATCATGTGAATTCTGCCAGGCAATACAAGGACCTGTGGAATGACAAACCCTTTCTGTGCACTGCCCCTGGATGTGGCCAGATCAGACCCCAACACCAACAAGGTTTTTGAAAAATTGTGAAGAAGTAGGTTTGCTTAATGGATTGGCAAGTCTATTTGAGAATGGATTCAAGAAGGCCTCAGAAGATGACATTAGGGAAAAAAATCCTCTAGATTTGTCCCCTCGTGCAACACCCATCATAAGAAGTAAAATCAAGGAACCCTCTGTTGTAGAAACAACTCATCAGGATGGTCCTTTACCTCACACAGAGTCTAGTACCAATGATGAAAGGGAAGTACCATTGACACAAAGTACACAGCCCACATCAGCCATTGTTCGTCCAGTGTCATTATAGGTTCCCAAAGTGCTGCTTACAAGTTCTGATTCAAGGGTAATTATTCACCAACCGCAAGTACTGTAATCACGCAGGCACCATCCTCTAACAGGCTATTAGTCCCCGTGCCAGGCCCATTTCCTCTTCTATTACATATCTCTAATGGACAAACCATGCCTGTTGCTATTTCTGCATCAATTACAAGTTTTAATGTGCATGTTCCTGCCGCTGTTCTGCTTGTTCAACCAGTCACCATGGTGGCTAGTGTTCCAGGAATCTCAGGTCTCTCTTCCCTTCAACCAGTTCAATAAGAAGCAAAAATGAGGTTAAATGCTGCTTTGACCCAGCAACATCCTCCAGTTACCAATGGTGATACTGCCAAAGGCCATGCTAATGGACTGGTTAGAACTCAGTCAGAGGAACTCGACCACAGCATTTACAGCAGCCAGCTATGTCCACTACAGAAACCCTGGCTTCTCCAGCTCACACAACTCCCCAGACCCAAAATACAAGTGGTCATCGAAGAAGGGCAGCTAATGAAGATCCTGATGAAAAAAGGAGGAAGTTTCTTGAGCACAATAGGGCAGCAGCTTCAAGATGCTGAAAAGTCTGGGTTCAGTCTTTAGACAAGAAAGCAGAAGACGTGAGTTCATTAAATGGTCAGCTGCAGAGCGAAGTCACCCTACTGAGAAATGAAGTGGCACAGCTGAAACAGCTTCTTCTGGCTCGTAAAGATTGCCCTGTAACCGCCATGCAGAAGAAGTCAGGCTATCGTACTGCTGATAAAGATGGCATTTCAGTGCCAAGTAGTCCACATACTGAAGCTACACAGCATAGTTCTGTCAGCACTTCAATGAGGTCAGTTCAACATCCAATGCGGAAGCTGTTGCTACTTCAAGTCCTAACCCAGATGGCAGACCAGAGTACAGAGCTTAGGCTCTCACAGATCCTTATGGCTGCTTCCTCCCAGTCACAGCCCTCAGGAAGTTGATTAGAAATCTGCAGTGCATCAGTTTTCAATAACCTTGAATGACTTCAAAGGGAAATCAAGGAAAGACCCGTTTCATTTATGTGAAATCTGTGGTTGTAAATTTTTTTTTTCTTACTTGAAATTAAATTTGGCTCTAAAGTTGGTGTAGCAGCATTTGATGATCAGACTGAAAACACATTCAGTCTCTGGAAAAAGACTGACTGATTTTGCTTTTTTAATAAATATTGATAGATTTATTAATTTTTCTGTGCTCAATGTGTAACTTGTATTATAATTAATTATGGCTTATTTCACTTTTAATTTGGTGGCGTTTCAATAATGGGGGTGTTATTGGAAAAAAAACACAAAAGAAAGGTAGAAGGACAGTGAAAGAGAGGAAAACCTTAAACCAGGTGGATCAACCCAGTGACTCCAGCAATGGGATCGAATATGTCAGAGATTGTGAGTTAGTTACAGGATGAGATAAAGTTCAGATTTCCTATTTGTAGGGCCACTATGAGTTGTAATGACTTGGTGGCCCACACAAACAACAATAACAGTCTTCAGAAGCTGGATGTAGCTTGAGAAAATAATTTGAACTATGATAAACTTACCCAAATAAGAAATAAATCAATACTTACACAAATTACAGTCATGCCACATATTGTCTAAAATTGGTAGTACCAAATAACAAGACCTTCAGAAAAGTAACCACCTCTTCCTTAACTTTCTTATTCTTTCCCCCATCCAAAGAATTCCCAGTTATATTTAAATCACATAGTAATAGTATAAAACATCACGATGATCTTTTAAATCTATCTCATCACCTTAATCAGAAAGGGAAAGAAAGATGTAGACAGTACTGTGGAAGTGATAATAAAGAATAATCACACCACTAGGTAATAAGACAAAACCTACAAAAGTGAGAGAGTTCCTACTTCATTAATGTGTTTAGAATTGTAGAGATAATGTGGGAGGATCAAGAGTTGGAAAACAGACCTGGTGACAGAAATGAGCTGGAGATAAAATGATAGAACTCTGTGCAATTAATGATTGGTTACTTAATCCATTTAATTTATTTTTTAACTTTAGAAGACACATAAATGGTGACTATACACATGGATTTCACCTGACAGTGTGCACAGAAATCAGACTGATTATATCTCTGGAAAGAATTCTTGGAGAAATATTGGAGACATCCAATATCAGCCATTAAACCTAAGTCAGGCACAGACTATGAAATTGACTGTCAACTGCACATACACAAATTGAAATTAAAACCAAAGAAGGTTATATTAAATCCAAAGGAACCAAAATTGTACTTGACTCTATCCTACCTAAATTTGAAAACCTTCTCAGGAACATATTTGAGGGCTTGAACACTACTGAATGGTGACCAGATGAGCTGTGGGAGGATAACAAGAATATAACCCATGAAAAATGCAAAAGATCATTACAAAGATAGAGGAGGAAGGGATAAAATGAGCTGAATATTGGAAGAGACAATAGGTATTGTAATAGAGCACCGAGAAGCCTAAGCAAAGGAGAAAAAGTAGGAAGTTAAGGAGCTAAACAGAACATTTCAAAGAGCAGCTCTGGAAGACAAAGCTAAGTATTATAAGGAGATGTGCAAAGAGATAAAGTCTAAAAACTAAAAACCCACTTGGAATTTCTTAAGCTGAAGGAATGGAATAACAAATTCAAGACTCAAATTAGAAAATGTAAAGATGTTATGAGCAGAATTTTGAATGATCCAGGAAGCATTAAAAGAAGAAAAAAGTCACTGTACCAAAAATAACTGACTAACACAGAAGAATTTCATGAAACAACATATGATCAAGAGACAATGGTGATGAAGGAGGAAGTTCAAGCTGTTCTGAAGGAAATAACACAAAATAAGGCCCTAGGAATTTCTGGAATACCAATAGACCTGTATCAACAAACAGATGGGATGTACTCATCAGGTTGTGCCCAGAAATGTGCAGGACAACTACCTGGCAAATCGATTGGAAGAGATCTATATTTATTCCCACTCCAAGAATAGGTAACCAGACAGAGAGTGGAAATTATCAAACATCACTAATATCACATGCAAGCAAAATCCGGTTGAAGATTATCTAAAAATGACTGAAACACTCATTGACAGAGAATTACCAGAAATAAAAGCTAGGGTTAGAAGAGGTCACGGCACTAGAGACATTCTGACTGATTTCAGATGGACCTTCGTTGAAAGGAAACAGTACGAGAGGAATGTCTGTCTCTGTTTCATTGACTACACAAAGGCATTTGACTGTGTGGATCACAGCAAATTTTGGCTAACCTTGAGAAGAATGAGAATCCCAGAACTCTTGATTGTGCTCATAGGAAAACCTATACTTGGACTAGGAAGTAGTCCTCAGAACAGAGGAAGGAAACATTGCATGGTTCAAAATTAGCAAAGGTGTGTGTAAGAAATGTACCCTGTCTCCATACTTTTTCAATCTGCATGCATAACAGATCATTCCAAAGTACTGAAGAGCAATGGTGTCTCTCTGGAGACTAAGGTGTGTCTGATACAGGCCATGGTCTTCACAATCACTTGTTATGCATCAGAGAGTTGGATAATGACCAAGGTGGATAGAAGGAGAATTGATGCCTCTGAACTGTGGTGCTGGAGAAGAATATTGAGAGTACCATGGACTGCTAGGAAAACAAACAGATTCGTCTTGGAAAGGGTTAAACTAGGTGGCTCTTTGGAGGCAAGGATTCTGAGGCTCTGTTTAAATACTTTGGGCATGTTGTAAGGAGAGACTGGTCCTTGGAGAAGGACATCATGTTTAGGAGGGTGGAGAGACAGCGCAGGAGGGGAAGGCCCTCTATGAGATGGATTGATTCAGTGACTGGGGTAATCGGGATGGGTGTATCGGAGACGGTGCGATTGGCACAGGACATAGCAGAGTTTAGGGCTGCTGTACATAGGGTCGTTATGAGTCGCAAGTGACTTGACGGCACATAACAACAACAGATCATTCAGAAGGCTGGAATTTATGAAGAGGAATAGGTCATCGAGATTGGAGGAAGATTGGTCAACAACCTGCGATACACAAATGACACAACCTTGCTTGCTGAAATAGAGGAGGACATAAAGTTTTTGCAGCAAAAGGTCAAGGATTGTAGTCTTCAATATGGATTGAAACTCAGTATTAAAAAGACAAATATTCTTATTACTGGGCCAATTGAGAGCACCACAATAGATGGAGTAGAGATTGAGATTATTCATGATTTTAGCTTGCTTGGCTCCACTATTAACACTCAGCAGTCAGGGAATAAAAAGAAAAATTACTTTGGGGAAGTTGGCTGTCAGGGACCTCGCCAAAGTGCAAAAGAGTAATAATGTCAATCTAAAGACTAAAGTGTGCCTGATCCCAGGCCATGGTCTTTGGAATTACTTGTTATGCATCAGGAAACTGAATAATGACTAAGGATTATAGAACAAGAATCTATACCTTTGAGTTGTGATGTGGAAGAAGAGTACTGAACCTACCAAGGACCACCAAAAGATCAAACAGACATATCCCAGACATGATGAAGCCATTTTTTCTCCTAGAAGTTAAGAATTGTGAAGCTCTATCTCACATACGTCGGGCATGTGGCCAAGAGGGATCAGTCCTTGGAAAAGGACATCATGCTTGGAAGGGACAGTACAGGAGAGGAAGATACTGGATGAGATAGTTTGATGCAATAACTGGAGTAATGGGCCTAGATGTGTTGGAGGCAATGAGACTGGCTCAGGATTGGGCAGACTTCAGAGATATTCAGAGCTCATAACATAAGGTTGTTATGAGCTGCAGTTCAGTC
>NW_006399770.1:17738655-17741549 GCF_000299155.1 Elephantulus edwardii
TTATTGTTGACTGCCTTCAAGTCAAGCACAACTTATAGTGACACCATGAACAAAAGGCCTGAAGCCCCTCTATAACTATTGACATTTATCAGAGTTCATAGAGATTTTGGAGGCATGCTATCTAGGAAGTGGATGCCATTCCTGCTTCCAAACTTGCCACAGTATGTTGTTGGTTGAGTTGACTGCGATGTATAGTGACCCTACAGCAGCTCTGAACCCTTCCCTGTCCTGAGCCAGTCTCACTAATTCTGACATAATAACCCCCATCACCCCAGTCACTGTATCAATCCATTTCATCTTGGGTCTTCCTCTCTGTGCTATCCCTCCACCCTTCTGAGCATGATGTCTTTCTCCAAGGACCAATCTCTCCTGGCCATATGCCCAAAGTAAGTGAGGCAGAGCTTCAAAATCCTAACCTCCAAGAAAAAACTTGGTTTCACTCTCTCCAAGACAGACTATTTGTTTTCTTGGCAATACATGGTATGTTCAAGACTCTTCTCCAGTACCACAACTCGAAGACATCTAGTTTTCTGTCATCTTTATTCTTTGTCCAACTCTCTGAAGCATAACAAGTAATTGAGAAGACCATGGCTTGGATTAGGTGCACCCTTGTAACTAGACTAATATTGCTGTTCTTCAGTACTCTGGAGAGGTCTACGAAAATATTGCAGTATATTTTCATACCATTAGCTCACTATATATATATATATATATATATATATATATACACATACACACACACACACACACACAGTGAGCTATTGGTAAGAAGCTTTATTGCAATACAGGCACACAATTTGTATCCACCAGTTGCTCTCTTGGAGAGTACATATAGATATAATCTCCAGCCACAGTAAATATACATGTACTGTGACATCTTGTATCTCCTATTAAAAAGAAGGAAGTGAGTACTTACTATATAACTTCATACTTCACGTTTGGAAGTACCACATTTCCCATTTATAAATACTTTTTATTCTTTCATGACACAGAAGATGGCATCCTTGAGTGATTACTGAAAGACAATCACTTAAGAAAGTAATTAAAAATCACTTATGAAAGTAAGATAGATATGCAGTAGGACCAATTTACAATACAAGAGCTTTTGCACTTTCTTCAAACTATTCAGTTAATCCAAAGGGGGTATTGATAATGGTGGGGTGTGTGTGGGGGGGGAATCAGTTCCAGTCAGAGAATTATAATGAAGTCCTTAGATAATGGATCAAGACTATGCCAAATTAGTGAGCAACGATACTTTTTACCCTCTTCATTTTTTGTGAAACAAGTTTTGGAATGTTACTTTGAACTTATAAAGATGAAATGGTTGACTGTGAGATATTATGTAACCTGTGGCTCTGACAAGTCACAACATTGGATGAACTGTGCAGTAATCCATTATAAAATTAAAAGGGTACCTCTTGGATTTAGTCTGAACAAGAGAAGAGGGCAAAACAAGTTACATGATCAGAAAATCGAGACTATATCATCCATCACAGATGCAACTACATTATTCTTAGACTGCATCTTGTATATGACCTTTATGTTCAGCTGAGAGAGAAGGAAAGGTTCAAGTTTGATTTATAGATGGACAAACTCAGGAACCACTGCAATCAATAAATGCAGACAGACTATGACCAGGAATCTCTGGTGGCATAAAGTGTTATGTGTCTCACTGGTTAGTGGAAGGCCAACAGTTCAATATTGACTTTCTCCTCTGGTCTTCTCCCAGTCTCAGAAACACAATAAAACATGTAGTTCCCTTTAAGAAACTGATGGCCCAATCAACTGAATATAAGCATACAAGGGAAACAACTGATAGATTTTAAGACAACTATTTTTAAGATATATGTAATAGAAATATGTATGAGAGAATGGAATAAAATGTGAATATTTTTGTATCACACATAAATGCTGACCATGAAGCATGCAGGGAACACTGGTGAACTACTGGATAAGGAGGTGCTTTGCTAATTCAAAAGCAGGAGGTTTGACTCCCCTAGAAAGATGGGCATTCTCATCCTATATGATTTACAACCACTGGGTTTAAAACCCATTGGGGGTCATATGAACCAACTATTCTACTGCTTGGAATAGACCCTTAGAAAATGAAAACTGAAGCACAGAGACTTGTACACCAATACTCATAGCAGCATTATTCACCATAGCAAGAACACGGAAACAGCTCAAACGTCCAAACACAATGGAATGGATTGAGAAAATAAAGTACATTTACACTATGGAATACTGTGCAGTATGCAGGAGTAATTATTTTGTAAATTAATACCTAACTTGGAAGGGACCAGAGAGTATTATGCTAAGTGAACTAATTCAATCTCATAAAGACAAATACTGTGTAAGACCTTTACGTAGAACTAGTATGAGAATCCAAGGAGGGGAGGGTAGAGCAGAGGGGTGAGGATAAGAGGCAGCAGTGGGTGGAGAAAGGAGAGCTTAATTTTAGGGTCATACAATTTGATGGATAGAGGGAGGGGTAGGTAGAGGAAAGGGGAAAGATCTGGTGTGAAAAACAGTGCATATGAAATTTTTCAGTAAACCAGGATAAAATTTAAAAAAGTCATAAAGGGTTTGAGCATAAAAAAATAAAAACCATAATCCACCAAAAGATTGTGCAATATGAACCATCAAAAAACAAACAAACAAACAAAAAAAAAAGGAATCAGGTTTTGGATTACACTGCTAGTTGAGACTGTCAGCATAGACTGTATAATAAAGAGAGGGAGACAATAAGTATCAGTTCTTGTGTTTAGACCAACTACAGCAGCATCAAATCTGTCATCCTATTAATCTAGTTTTAGAGTGTGGAAACTATAGAACAATATCATTGATTTCACATGCAAGCAAGATTCTGCTGAAGATTATCCAAAAACGACTGG
>NW_006399770.1:17742586-17746022 GCF_000299155.1 Elephantulus edwardii
GGATTGATTTAGTGACTGGGGTAATTGGCATGAGTGTGTTGGAGACAATGAGATTGGCACAGGATAGAGAAGAGTTTAGAGCTGTTGTACATAGGGTCACTATGAATCTCAAGCGACTCAATGGCACATAACAACAACAACAAATTTTCTTTAGGAAATACACTTGATGAAAGTCACAAATATGCTTCTTATAGAATGTATGTGAAGAAATAGGTCTGCCCCAGAAAATATGAATAGTAGTTAAGTGCACTACTCAGACTATCTTTCTGTGTGCAGTGTTAGCTAACAGTCTGCTCATCTCTTTTTAATATATCAAATGCTAAATCTAGGAAATTCTATTTCTTGGCTACTTCCAGTGGTAACTGAAAACAAATGGACCATTTCTGTCCCACTTGGGATTTTTTTTCTTTCTTTCTTTCTTTTTTTTTTTAATTTCAATGAACATTTGGAGAGATTTCAGATTTCCATTCGTTCATTTTTGTACTTTTCTTCCCGCCCACCACACCCTCACTCCCAATTCGCTCTTCTCCTTGAAAAGCAAAACTCCTTCATTGGTATACAATCCCCCTGTAACCCCCCAACCCCACCCCAAATATACTCCACTCTGCAACCCTCTGAATTCTTAGGATAATCGTAATGCCCTAAAATATATTGCTTTTAAACTGCTCTCCACTTGGGACTTTTTAAGTAGGCAATAGTTGTTTAGGTCATTCATGATTCTGGAAACGTGAGGATTTTCCTATCTTATGTTATTCAGATGTCAGAACTATATTGTTGTTGTTTGAAGGTTCTACCTGCTTATATATGTTCTCTCTTCCTTTATTTTTCCATGTTTTTTGGTCAATAAATTGCTTTCATTTAAAAAAAATCAATCTTAGATTCTGCTTTTCATACTGCATGAAGTGAGAAGAGAATTAAAGCACATTAGATTAATTTTAAACTAATGTGGACTCAAAACTCTATGAAGTCAAGTCTTCCATATTTCTAACAATTTTTATATCATTTTATATGTCAAATACTTCTAATTGTTTTCTTAAAAAATTCTTTTTTAACATTCTGTTATCATATAGGAAAATAAATGTACAGCTAGATGCACTGCAGTCAGTTGAGGTAAAGGTAAGTAAAATAAAAGTGCACGTATGTTCACAATTTGGAGGAAACAATAAAGTATTGAGAGCTTTAACAAACATTGCACTGATTGTTATTCAAATATGCACTAGGTAATCTTCACAAAAATATTCAGCAGTTTAAAATAACAAGATTTGAAAAGGCTAAAATGATTGTCATATTTTGGCTGCATGAGAGACCAGAAATATTATTGCTCATTATATGTAAATGGTCTGTGAATGAAGAAAGCCAAGTTAGGATTTACAAAAGGAAATTAACTTGAAAACGCTTCTTAATGGCCCAATAAATAACTAAAAATATGGTGCAAATGGGTTAAGAATGAAAAATACCAGGAAGGTATAAAAAAAACACCCCATAATAAATTTACTCTATATTTCCATATAATATTCAAAACAATATCACACTTTTATGATTATGAGGTAGGTCAATTTATTTATGGAATTTAGAAGTTCATATAGATTTTCATTTTGGAATCAGAAGAATCTAAAAGAAAGCATTTTTGCTACATAGTTCTAAATATACTTTAAAAAACTATAAGGTTTAGTTTTAAAGTCCCTTTTAAAATGCATTTCTTTAGATCTAGAAATATTTAAACCAATAGAAAACTCAGTACCAATATGCCAAACTTTTAAGTGAAACTTTAAGTTCACTCCTAGCACTATATTACACATTTCTATCCCTGGTACTAACTAGACGCCAGATGTAGAAGATAAAAATCTGAGTCAAGACTTATATTTTAACAATTTGTATATGCAATGTACCTTACTATGCTGACCATTGGTAGCAGTGGAACACTGTATGTTACAGTGCCAGGAGATGAGTATCTCAGGTTGAAAGGCACTCAAAACAAAACTAGGGAAGGTTTGTGTCCTTAAACTAAAATATACCTTGATTAGTTGTTGTTAGATGCCATCTAGTCAGGTACAACTCATAGCGACTCTATGAGCAAAAGATCTGAACCCTCTTCTATCCTGTGCCTTCCTCACACTTCCTGACACACTAGAACCTATTGCAGTAGTCACCATGTCAATTCACATGGTTAAGAGCCTTCCTTTCCTTTGCTGACGTCCCCACACCTTCAGCATCGTGTCCTTCTCCAAGGAAAAACCCCTTCTAGAAACATTCTCAAAGTAGGTGAGAAAAGCCTCATCATTCTTACCTCCAAAGGACTCTCCAGCTGCACTCTCTCTAAGGCATATATGTTTGTTCTCTTGGTCGTCCATAGGGTATTCAGTGCTCTTCCTCAACACCACAGCTCAAGGATGTCAATTCTTTTCTGTCATCCTTATTCATTGCCCAGCACTCAGATGCATAACAAATGATCAGAACATCATTACCCATCAATAATTTGGAGAGGTCCCTAACTGCAGATTTTCCCAGTGTAATGTGAATCCTTATTTCCTGACTGCTGGTTCCCAGGGTTTTAATTGTGGATCCAAGCAAGATAATGTTCTTGACAGTTTCAATCTCCTCTCCATCTTTCATGACGCTATCGGTCCAGTGGTAAGAATCCTTCTTTTCTTGACATTGAGATGCAATCCATACCAAAGGCTGCATTCCTTGATCTTGTAAAACAGATGCTTCAAGTATTCCTCACTTAATGAAAGGCTTTCATTTTTTTCTTGATCTTGTGAAACAAATGCTTTGAGTCTTCCTCTCTTAATGAAAGGCTTTCTTTTTTTTAATAAGCATAATTACAAAAGGAAGAATAACTGCAAATATCCATTTATAACTGGAACATGGACTATAGGAAGCATGAATCTAGGGGAATTAAAAGTTGTCAAAAATGAAATGAATGCATAGAAGTCAATACTAGGCATTAGAGAGCTAGGTTGCATAGTTCTTAATAAGCTAGGTGGTGTAGTCTTGTGAGTTGTGCTGTTAATGCAAAGGCAGCATAATGAATTAATCAAATTGGCTGACAAAGATCTCTTTAAAGTACTGAATATCAAGAATGGCACTTTAAATACCAAGGTCTCCAAAACAATGGCATTTCCAACTGCTTCGTATGTCAAGGAGTCCTGATTGCTTAGTGTCAAGAAGCTGCACTGCTATTCAGAACACATGCATTTCAAATCCACAGCTGCTGTGAGGAAGAATGATGGACAATCTTCTTCCATGCAAATTATTGCCTCTGAAAAAACCACTGGAGCATCAGCTATCGATTGGCTCTGACTTGACAACACATACACACATACATGCATATGAAAGTTGGTAAGACAACTGGTAAGAAAGCCTGAAGAATATTGATAGCTACGAATTTTGGTGTTGTTGAAAAATATTGAAAGAGAAAAACCCCCAAATCTAT
>NW_006399770.1:17747118-17751162 GCF_000299155.1 Elephantulus edwardii
TCTTATCTATACTCTCTCTTATTTTAGTTTAGATAGTTTTAAAGTTCATCATTCCTTTTCCTTATCAGACCTCCTCTTGCCTTTATATATATCTAGGTTTTCCCCTGGTATCTATCAATTTTCCTCCTGAAGAAATCCCAAGGATGTTTTTTGTAAGAATTCTTTTCATGTTTATTTGTCTCAGATAATGTTGTTGTTGTTGATTGTCCTCAAGTCTAGCATGACTCATAGCGACCTTGTGAGCAAAAGCCCTGAAGTTTTTCTGTAATTAACGTCATTTCTCCAAGTTCATAGAGTTTCCAGAGGCATGTGGTTTAGGAAGTGGATGCCATTCCTGTTACCAACTCAGATAATATTATTTCTCCTTAATTTTTATACATAGTTTTGCTATGTATAATATTCTAAAGAAGTCCTACACGTGCAGTGTGTGACATATGGGTCTCTTAATCAAAGCTTCAGCAGTTTGAATCACCAGTTTCTCCATATAGATAGAGAAGTGGACAATCTACTCCCATTAAGATTTACATTCTTTTCCCCATTTGACTACCACTTCAGATCTTACTAATAGATTTTAGTGGTTATGCTTGTGGGATAGATTAACATTGCCATGATCTGAAGAAGAAGAGCTTTTGTGCCCTCTATATGAAATGGCTTGATAAATCCTGGGTTGGGGGAAAATATTGACATCCTCAGAAACCTGATTGAGCGCTGTTATGTATCAGAATCAACTTTTTTGAGTGGGTAGGATAGTATTCCAAGGCGATTCCCACCCCCTTCAGCATTTAAAAAGAAAGGCGTTGAAATCAATTCTATGGCTATGGGTTTACATTCTAGCCTCTATCAATTTTGAGAAGAGATGTTCTGCATTCCAAGAATAATTGTTATGTAATTTTCATTGTTCTGTTATCTATATTTTTTATGCTTTACTGTGGTGTCAAAAATTTATTGTTCAAAATATCTTCTATAGCCATTGAATAAGTCTTCTGTGCTGAAGTATTTATACTATTAAGGAGATAAGATTAGGTTGGGATACATGCCCTAACCTACTTGAGGCTTATATAAGCCTATGAGTGCTAAATTCTGGCTCTCTTTTTAGGACTCTTGCTTTCCAGGTGCACTGCAACCTATACTCTTCAGTGCTCATCAGTCTGTGAAAGCAGCATGCATATCTACAGGCATATGAGTCATTCCCATGATGGGTCTGAGTCTCTGGGAGACCTTTCGCAAACAACCAAACCCAGAGACATGGAGGAGTAAGGGAGCTGAATGAATAAGGGACTACTGACATTTAAAATCATGAAGTTATATAAAAAAATCAACCATTTAGGACAAAGCTGACTCTACAGTTCTTGTAAATGGTCAGCTACGAATTTTAGCTGAATGAATTATGAATGTAATTGGTGTCAGACAACTGGGGTTCACTATAACGGTCTAGAATCTGTAATATGTATCTTTGGAGAAAAAAGTAAAGAATAGAATGAGAAACTTTTGGTCTTTGAATGGGATAAGGACAGACAACCCAAGGATTAATGCAGTCAATCCGTTAATGAAGAAAAAAAAAAATAATCATGAAATACGAAGTTAGTAGACCTGATTCCTGAAAAGCTAGTTAATTTGATACATACAGAAATACAGATGGATAAGAAAAGAAAAAAACCTTGAAATTCCAGGACAAAAGAGACCTGGGAGTAAAGCCCAAACCCATAAGGTTCTTAAGAGAAAAACTGGGATCAAGCTTAGAAGGCCTAGTCTATGCTATAAAGAGCCTATTAAATACAGCCAGGAATGCACAATTAGCAGAGGATAAAATTGATGAGTGGGACCTTATAAATATTAAATCTCTGAGTTAATAAAAACCTTTTTCCCAACAGGGTAAAAAGAAAACCTACTGACTGGGAACAAGCATTTGGTAATACAATCTCAGACAAGGGTCTCATAACAAAAGTTTACAGAATACTCTTGGGGCTTTGGAAGAAAAAGACTGATAATGCAATTACGAAATGGGCAAGAGACATGGTAAAAATTTTCACAGAGGAGTACATTAGGATGGCAAACAGACACGTGAAGAAATGCTCCAAATCACTGGCAATAAGATAGATGCAAATCAAAATCACAATGAGATACTATTTTACCACAGTAACAGTGGCAAAGTTTATCAAGGAAGCAAGTAGTAATTGTTGGAGAGGATACAGAGAGATAGTAACTCTTATATATTGTTTGTGGTTTGGTATAACGTACAACCACAGTGGAAGGCAGTTAAGCATTTCCTCAGAAGGCTGAACATAGAAATTCTATATGGTCCAACTATACTATTGCTTGGAATATACCCTGAAAAAATGAAAACTGAGGCACAAAGACTTGTACACCAAAGCTCATTGCAGCATTATTCACCATTGCAAGAACATGGAGACAGCCAAAATGTCCAACCACAATGAAATAGATTGAGAAATTATGGTATGTTCACACAATGGAATACTATGCAGCACGCAGGAGCAATGATTTTGTAAATTGCTACCTAACTTGGGAGGGACTCTAGTGCATTATGCTTAGTGAACTAACTGAGTTTCATAAAGACAAATACTGTATAAGACTACTATTGTAGAATGAGTATGAGGATCCAGGGGGAGAGGCGGAAAATATGTCAGATAAAGCCTCAGAAGCCTTGCTTCCAAGGAGCAGTCTGGCTTCACCCTCCCTAAAATGAAACTGTTTGTTCTCCTGGCAGTCCATGGTGTATTCAATACTTTTCTCCATCACCATAGCTCAAAAGCATCAATTCTCTTCTTATAGTTCCTAGTCATTGTCCAGCTCTCTGACACACAATAAGAAATTAAGAAGACTATGGATTATATCAAGTACACCTTAGTCTCCAGACTGACATCTTTGTTCTTCAGTACTCTGGAGAGGTCCCAGACAGCTGACTTTTCCAATGCAATTTGGTTCTTGATTTTCTGGCTGCTGGTAACAAGAGTGTTGACTGTGGAGCCTAGCAAACTAAAGCTGTTAATAACCTCAATCTCTTTACCATCTGTCATAATGCTGCCAATTGGCCCACTGGTGAGAATCTTTGTTTTCTTGATGTTGAGCTTCAGTCCATATTGAACCTGCAGTTCTTGACTTTCTGCAAAAAGTCCTTCAGTTTAGGCAAGCAAGGTTGTGTCATCTGCAAAATGCAGGTTGTTGATGAATCTTCCTCCAATCCTGATGCCTCATGCCTCCTCATACAGTCCAGCCTCCTGGATGATCTATTCTGAATATAGATTGAAAAGGTATGGAGATAGGACACATCCCTGGCGTACACCCTTCACAATTTTGAACCATTCAGTGTCTCCTTTCTCTGTTCTGATGACTGCCTCCTGGTCCAAGTATAGGTTTTACATAAGCAAAATCAAATATTTTGGGGTTCCCACTCTTCTCAGAGTCAACCACAATTTGTTGTGATCCACGCATTCAAATGCATTTGCACAGTCAATAAAACACAGATAGGCATTTGTCTGGTACTCCCTGCTTTTAGCCAAGATCCATCTAACATTAGCTATAATATCCCTAGTACTACGGCCTCATCTAAACACAGCCTGCACATCTGGCAGTCCTCGGTTGATGTACTGCTCTAGTAGTTTTTTAATGATTTTCAGCAGACTCTTGCTTGCATGTGATATTAATGATATTGTTCAATAATTTCAATACTCTTTGGGTTACTTTTCTTTGGAATGGGAACAAATATAGATCTTTTTCAATCGGTTAGCCAGGTGGTTGTCCTCCAGATTCCTTGGCACAACTTAGTGAGCACATTCAGGACAGCATCTGTTTGTTGAAATATGTCAATTTGTATGCTATCATAACAACTTTATGAACAATGACTCTGAACCCTGCCCTATCATATGGCATCCTCATCATCTCTGATATACTTAAGCCCATTGTTAGAATTACTGTGCTAATCCACTTACTGATGGTCTCATTCTCTTTCACTGGCCCTCCATCTTTCTTGTTGTTGTTGTTGTTATGTGCCGTCGAGTCGCCTGCGACTCATAGCAACCCTATGTA
>NW_006399770.1:17752982-17761699 GCF_000299155.1 Elephantulus edwardii
TCAACTATGGTTCAGTTCCAACTCTACGGTACACAAAAATAACAACAGTGTTAGGTAAGTATAATTATTTACAAGTACTGAGAATATTTTATATGAAGTCAGACATTATTGAAGTAAAGATTATGAGAAAAAATATTTAATCCACTGTTGTGGATATCTGAACATAAGGAGATCCTTAAGGATTTTCACTTAATCCCAAATTATATTTTCTAGTCATATAATAAAAGATGTAATAAACTAGTTAAGATTTTGTGATTAAGATTTTTCTGCTAAGAAACAAAATAAAAAAATCTTCTTGAAAGGATTGCTGCTCTTATCAGTTGTAACTTTCCAGTTTAATGGAAATGTATTGGGAAAAATTAGTACATTTTTCCCTTTCTTTCAATAAACACTTTAAATATTTCAAGATGGAACAAGTTTGCACATAAAAATGATAGGAGACAAATGAAATATATATTTTAAATGAAACATATTTTAAATACAGTACTAAAATGAATTCAAAGTTTAATTATTATATTACCTTTTGCAACCAGACAAAGCCATCTGACTTGTGATTAACAAGTAAGTTGAGAGAGTTCATCAACCTTTTTTTAAATTTTTTCCTTTCCATCCTTTAAAGTAAAAGCAATGATCATATTTCTTTCTGCAAAATTCTGTGTTTTAAATTTTAAATAAATTGTGTAAGCAAAATGTAGATTTGCAAAGAGAGCGCTAGAAATATTTTTACAGAATTGCTCTGAGAAAGGCTGTTGTCAGGAACATCTCAAAACTGCTGAAGAGCAACGATGTCAGTCTGGAGACTAAGGTACACCTAATACAGACCATGGTTTCTGCAATTACTTATTGTGCATCAGACAATGACCAAAGATGATAGAAAATGTTTTTGAGTAGAGAAGAGTATTGAACATATCATATACTACCAAGAGAACAAAGAGGCCTGTTCTGGAAAGAATAAAATCAAGCTGCTCCTTGCAGCCAAGAATTTCAAAGTTTCAAAATCTTACATACTTTGGGTATGTGACTAGGAGAGACCAGTCCCTGGAGAAGAGCATATTGCTTAGCATAAAGAGGGGCAGCACAGGAATGGAAGACTCTGCATGAGATGGAGTGATACAGTAACTTGGCTAGTAAGGGAAGCTGTGCCAGAGAGAGTGAAACTGGCAGAGGATCCCTATGAGCACAGGTGACTCGATGACACATAATAACAACAATCAAATTGTTGAATAGATACAATTAATTTCCAAGTTTTATAATCTCTCCTAGCAAAAAACAAACAACAGCCACAAACACACAAATACACACAAATATACACACACACACACACACACACACACACTCTACTTCAACAATTATTTTTCAAAGTCATATTGAGGTGTTGAAAACTAATGATCAAGGACCAGATGAGTTATGGGATGACAGAAAAGACAAAACAAAGGAAGTGCCAAACTGCTTTCCAGAATGGTTGCACCATTTACAATCCCACCAACAATTCACAAGAGTTCCTCTCTCTCCACATCCTCTCCAACATCTATTTCTTGCTGCCCTATTAAACTTTACTACTGTTACCAAAGTGAGATGATATCTCATTGTGGTTTTGATCTGCATCTCTTTCAGAGATTTCAAGGGGCAGCTTAAGAGCAGAGAAAAATATATTAGAATGTTCAAAGAGCTGGAGTTTGAAAATAAAAAAAGGAATAATTTGCTGAGCATTTCTAAAGTTGGAGAATTAAAAAAACAAATACAGGCCATGAATTTTGATACTGGGAGATGCTTTGGGAAACATCTTGAAGGATCAAAAGAAAGTGGGAGGAATATACAGAGTCACAATACTAAAAACTTGGCTGCCACTGAAAACTTTCAGAAAGTACAATATGAACAAGAGACAATTGTAATGAAAGAAGAAGTTCACACTGTGCTGAAGACTGACAGAAAATAAAGTCCCAAGAAACAATAGGGCAATGATTAGTGTGCTTCAACTAACAGATGCAGGCCTGGACTTGTTCATCAGTCTATGTCAGGAAATTTGGAAGACAGGTATTTGAATGACTGACCGGAAGAGATCTCTATTTTTTCCCACTCTCAAGAAAAGTGATCCAAAAGAATGTCAAAATTATAGAACAATATTATTAATATAAAATGTAAACAAAATGCTGAGAAGATCATCTAAAAAATGGCTAGTACAGCACATTAACAGAGAACTGAAAGAAGTTCAAGCTGTGTTGAAAATAGGTCATGACAGAGGCAAATCATAGTTGATGTCAGATGCATCCTGGCTGAAAGTAAAGGATACGAGAAGAATGTCTATTTATTCTTTATTGGTTATGCAGAGATATTTGACAGTGTGGGTCAACACAAACTATGGCTAACACTGAGAAGAATATCAATCTCTGAACACTCAATTATGCTCACACAGAACCTATATCTAGACCAAGAAGCTGTTGTGTAAGCAGAGCAAGGGAATACTACATAGTTAGAAATCAGGAAAGGTGTGTGCCAGGGTTGTATCCTTTCTCCTTACCTATTTAATTTGTATGTTGAACAAAACATTCAAGAGGATGAACTCTATAAAGAAGAATATGGCACTAAGATCACAAAGGAAGACTCATTAACAACCTACCTTATGCAAATAACATAGCACTGCCTGCTGAAAGTGAGGACGACTTACAACACTTGCTGCCGAAGATCAAAGATTGCATCCTTCAATATAGATTGCATCTCAAGATCAAGATAAAATTTCTCACTCATAAGAACTGGATCAATAAGCAACACTGGGATTGATGGATAAAAGATTGACATTTTAAACTACTTCATTCTACTTCGATTCAAAATTCACGGCTTGGTAGCAGCTGTTAGGAGATCATGAGAATCATACTCAAGGTTACAAACTTTGTTTGGAGAGTTTAGCACAAGAAAAAGAAATAATTTACTTTTGTGCTGATTTGTTTTATTGTTTGCTTTCTAAACATTAATCTTGGGTTAATTTTCAAATAACAGAGATCACATAACAATATAGAGAATTCTTTCATCTTTAGTTTTAATTCCAATATTTTAACTTCTAAAATGATGTTAAGGTCTGAGTATTGATGAATTATAGAAACACTTATTTTGTGCTAGTAGAAAAATAAGATTGTTATTTTGACCTACATAATTTTTAAGGAAAGATAAAATTATATACATATATCCAAAACATTATTTCAGTCCAATCATTGGTCCTACTTTTTAAAACACAAAGCAATTAGCAACATTAAGAGATTAAACTCGGAACAATACTGTCAGCTAAAATACAGAATTTTTTAAAAGTAATTTTTCCATCAATATTCTCTATGTACCATGAGAATCATGAATGTAGGAAAATTAGGTATTGTGAAGAAAGAAATGGAACTCATAATATTGACATACTAGGTATTGGCAAGATGAGATGGACTGACAAGGGGCTTTTTGAATTAGATGATCATATGATCTACTATGCTGGAGATGAAGAGATGAGGAAAATGTGTTGCGTTCATAGTCAAAAAGTCCTTTCTAGATCTGTCTTATAATACAATATTGTGAGTGACAGGATAATATCCAAATGCATACAAGGAAGTCCAGTGTATACCACTATCATTCATATATATGTACCAACAACAGAGCCAAAGAAGAGGAAATAGAAAATATTTATCACTACTTGCAGTCGGAGATCGATCAAACATGCAATCAACATTCATCAATAATAACGAGTGACTGGAATGCAAAAGCTGGGAAAAGAGAAGAAGGATCAGTAGTTGGAAAACATGGACTTGGTGACAGAAATGAAGCTGGAGAAAGAATGATAGAATTTTGCACAATTATTTATTCATTGTAAATATATTTTATAAGAAACATATATGCAGGCAATACACATGGATTTCACCTGATGGTATGCATAGGAATCAGATTGATTACATCTGTGGAAAGAACCACTGGAGATCAATATCAGCTGTGAAAACCAGGCAGGGTGCTGATCGTGGAGCAGACAACCAACTACTCATATGCAAGTTCAAGCTGAAGCTAAGCAAAATGAAATCAAATCCACGGAAACTAAAATATGACTTTAAGTCTATCTCAGTTGAATTTCAAAACCATCTCAGGAACAGGTTTGAGGCCTTTAATATTAATAAGCGAAGACCTAATGAGTTATGGAAGGATCTCAAGATCCATTCAATTGTTCCTGGACATCTGGACCGTTTCAATCCCTTTGATATTGTGAATAATGCTGCAATAAACACAAGTATGCATATTAAAAAAAATCATCCAGGAAGATTGCAAAAGGTCAATACAAAGACAGAGGAGGAAGAAAAGACCAAAATAGAGTCAGAAGAGACTCTGAAGATTGCACTAGATAGAGCACTGAGAAGCCAAAGCAGAGGGAAGAAATCAAGATAATAAGGAGGTGAACAGAAGATTTCAAAGGGCAGTGCAGGAAGACTAACTATTATAATTAAATATGCACAGAGCCAGTGTCAGAAAATCAGAGTGGCTGAACTTATTCAGGATTTCTTAAGCTCAAGGAACTGAAGAACAAATTCATGCCTCAAGTTGCAATATTAAGAATGCTTTGGGCAGAATATTAAATGATCCAGAAAGCATTAGAAGAAGATGGAAAGAGTATACGGAGTCATTGTACCAAAAGAAATTGGAGGACTCAGAAGACTTTCATAAAACAAAGTATGTGCAAGAGCCTACGGTGATGAAGGAGGAAGGTAATGCTGCTCTGAAGGAATTAGCAAAAAACAAAGCCCCAGAAATTGACAGTATACCAATAGACATATTTCAACAAACAGATGCCACTAGATGTTCTCACCAAGTTTGTCAAGAAATCTGGAGGACAACCACATGGCCAACTGACTGGAAGAGATCTATATTTGTTCCCATTCCAAAGAAAGGTGATCTGACAGAATGTTGAAATTATCAAACAATTCATTAACATGACATGCAAGCAAGATTATGCTAAAGATTATAAAAAATGACTGGGACAGCCCATCAACAGGGAACTGACAGAAGTCCAGGCTGGGTTTTGAAGGGTCATGGTACTAAGGATATTGTGGCTAATATTGGATGGATCTTGGCTGAAAGTAGGGAGTACTAGAGTAATGTCTGTGTTTCACTGACTATGCAAAGGTGTTTGACTGTGTGAACCACAGCAAATTGTGGCTAACTTTGAGAAAAAATGGGAATCCCAGAGCACTTGATTGTGCTTATGCCAAACCTACACTTGGACCAGAAAGCAGTCATCAGGACAGAGCAAGGGAACACTGCACAGTTCAAAATTGGGAAGGGTGTACACCAGAGATGTGTCCTATCTCCATACCTTTTCAATCCATATGAAGGACAGATCATCTGGGAGGCTGGGCTTTATGAAGATAAATGTGACATCAGGATTGGAGGAAGACTCATCAAGAGTCTGGGTTATGCAGATGACAAAACCCTGCTTGCTAAAACTGAGAAGAACTTGAAATGCTTGCTGGAGAAGGTCAAGGACTGCAACTTCAATATGGACTGAAACTCAATATCAAGATAAGAAAGATTCTTACCACTGGGCCAAGTCGCAACATCGTGATAGTGAAAAGATTGAGACTGCAAACATCTTTACTTTGCTTGGGTTCACAATTAACATTCTTTGCACCAGCAGCCAGGAAATTAAAAGATCTATTGCACTGGGAAAGTCTGCTCTCAGAGACCTCTCCAAAGTACTGAAGAGCAATGATGTCAGTCTGGAGACTAAGGTGCACCAGGTACAGGTCATGATCTTTGCAATTATTTTCTATGCATTAGAGAGCTGGACAATGACTAGGGATGATAGGAGAATTGATGCCTTTGACCTGTGGTGTTGGAGAAGAGTGTTGAATATACCATGGACTGTTAAGAGAATGAAGAGATTTGTCCTGGAGAGGGTTAAACCAGGATGCTCCTTGGAGGCAAGGATTCTGAAGCTTTGTCTGACACACTTTGGACACGTTGCAAGGAGAGACAAATTCTTGGAAGGGGACAACATGCTTGGGAGGGTGGAGACAAAGCGCAGGAGAGGAAGATCTTCGGTGAGTTGGATTGATTCAGTGACTGAGGTAAGGGGGGTAGGTGTGTCAGAGACGGTGAAATTGGCAGAGGATAGAGAAGGGTTTAGGGTTGTTGTACATAGGGTGGCTATGAGTCGCAGGCGACTCAACAGAAAATAACAACACCATCAAAGATGTTCTCTATCTTAGGGTCTTAGTCTCATCTGACTGTGTATCTATACACATTTTATGGGAATATCTTTGAGAACATGCAAAATAGCTCCTGCTTGATTTTTGCATGAAAATTTTAACTAACATTGTTCATCTGAGGTTATGGAAATGATAATTGCAGTATCTTAGCAGTAATCTTCTATTCCCTTCATTCTTTTGTCATATTCAAGGCAGTAAAAATCTTATATATATAAATTGAATCAATTTTAGCAATCTTAGAAATATCTTATTTCATACACTGAGGTAATTTCTCACTGAACTTTATAATGCATGCAGATGATTTGAAAGTGAATGTATTCAGAGCTCTAAATTCGGATCCATCAACCTTTCGCAAATAGGTGAGTGAACAATCTGTCATGTTGTCAATCTTCAATGCTGCTGAAGGAAATAGGGATTAGTATCTTGCAATTCTTAAGTTTTGCTAGTCATATACAAAAATAAACATGCTCATCATCTATTGAAAATATACTACATACTAAAAATTGTACAATTTACTATTTTTTATTTACTTCTAACAAACAATACTTGTTGGGTAAAATCTGATGGTTTATAAGAAGTCAGTATGGATCATAATATAATATCTTTATAAAAAATTAAATTATTATAAAATTGCATAATAAAGTATCAGAAATTAAAATTTGAAAAAGAATCTGAGTCACACTGGAGTTTAAGAAGCCATTTTTAAAAAGATTATTATTATTGCTTACTGAAGGGGAAAAGAGTATGAAATGTTACAGATCATTTTCAGACAGAGAATTATGAAAACTGATAGGATATAAATAATAGTCTAGAGTGTATGTGCCATGATTTTGTTTTTACTAAATTATTATATGGATCAAAAGAAAAATCTTTTTTCTCTGCTAGTATGATGTAATTGTTTAAAACAAGTAATTGATTAAAACAAGCTTGGAAGCAGGAATGGCATCCACTTCCATAATAACTTGCCCCCAGAAACCCTATGTACCTGGAGAGAGGATTAAAGTCACACAAATGTTGAGGACTTTCCTTCACAGGGTCTCTATGAGTCACCTACAACTCAACGGCAACAATTATGAAGTAAATATTTCTTCAATTCAGTAATATAGTAATTCCATGGAAAAATAATGAAGTAATTTAAAAAGTGAAGAAAAACTATGAAAAAGAGAAAAGAAAAAAAAAGAGATTAACAAATAAAAAATTTTATATGGCTTTAAATTAAAGGATGATTTTTAAAAATAGAAGAGGAACTTTGATTTGAAAAATCTACTATTTGAGTGGAAGGAAACACTTGCTAATACATATAAATTCAAATTTTCCTTATCATTTAATTAGTCAGTTCCTTAGGATGATGGCAACCTAATATTCTGTGTATCTTCCTGTAATGGTTATTGAATACCAGCTGAGATGCCCAGTTTATACTTTTTCCTTAATCAAAAAGTACCTGCTTCTAGAGACATGGCAAAATATTTCCCTGGCCTCACTACAAACCCAGTCTTCTACTGAATTAAAAGCAACATAAATATACTATTAAGGAAAGAGTAGAAAGTTCTCCTTCTCCCAAAATTGACAATGTTCATGACTGCTAAAGAAATGAGGAAGGGAGAGGGTTAAAGATTCCTTTTCCCAGGAATTGGAAGAAGCAAGATTGTAACATTAAGGCTATGAAGTTGGTATGTAGCTACTATTCATTAAGTCCCAGTTCAATGTCAAGTGCAATATCCTAAGAGTTTAATGTAAAAATTTTATTATATACAAGAATTCAAAGTAGGTGTTACCTCCTATTACAAAGTGATAAATTGATGATAAAAAACTAGTTGATAGTATTCAAATATGAAATAGACACAGATTGTAATTTGAACTAGTTTGACAAAGCAGGTTCAAATTATGACCTGAACCATGGGTGCTTCTGCTGCTATTTGAAATACTGGTAGCATAGCTTCCATCAATAAAGAAAAATGTAAGCCACAAAAGTACAACAAACTGACAGGCAAATGGTTGCAAAACTAAAAGGAATATGCTCAGAATTTTTTTCAAGCTAAAATAATAAAGAAATATTTCAGTCTTGGAGTTGCAATAGCAAACAACAAATACTGGCGAGGTTGTGGAGAAACTGAAACCCTTATTCACTGTTGGAAGTATAAAATGGTGCAACCACTATGGAAGGCAGGATGGCACTTTCTCAAAAAGTTACAAATAGAAATACCATTTGACCCAGCAATTCCACTACTGGGAATATATCCTAAAGAAACCAGAACTGCCACCCAAGCAAATATACGCACACCCATGTTTATTCCTTTGTTCACAATAGTAAAAAGTTGGAAACAACCTAAGTGCCCATCAACAAACGAATGGAAAGAGAAACTGGCATATTCACTCAATGGAATACTATGCTGCATTGAAAAACAAGGAACTCATGAAATACAAAATGGGTGATCCTGGAGGACATTATGCTGAGTGAAATATCTCAGTCACAAAAGGACAAATACTGCATAG
>NW_006399770.1:17762071-17770403 GCF_000299155.1 Elephantulus edwardii
ATGTAAGGTGGGACAAGTCCTTGGAGAGGGACATCATGTTTGGGAGGGTGGAGATATGGCATAGGAGGGGAAGACCCTCTACGAGGTGGATTGATGCAGTGACTGGCATAATCGGGATAGGTGTGTCAGAGGCAATGCGATTGGCACAGGATAGAGCAGGGTTTAGGGCTGTTGTCTATAGGGTCACTATGAGTCGCTGGTGACTTGATGACACATAACAACAAACAACAAATTTTTACAACACTCTTCAAAAGACTATCATTTCTATTTTGGAATACACTGATTGATCTATTATTGTGTTTATTTCTGCATTCTCTTTCTGTTCTATCAGCACTTACTGCTACTCTTACAGCAATATCACACCATCTTGATCACAGAAGTAATGAGAGCATTCTAAATGTGTTATTCTCACTACGTATAACATTCTAAGTCCATTTTCCCCCAATTTCATTTTAGAATTAGTTTCTCAATTTCTAAAATAAAACTTAGTGTTTTGACTGGTGAATCTATGTATATACTTGTGAAGAATTAATTTCCTGGCAATGATGAATCTTGTGATCAATGAATAGATGGCATTTTTCTGATTAATTAGACTTTTTTTTAATTTCACTAATTAGTATTCTCTAATATTCTTTTGATAATTTTTTACTTGTACAGTGAATCTGTATTTCTTCTATTTTCTTTTGATGTTTCTTTTGTCACTTGATGTTTTGCCCATATAGTTTTTTTTTTAAATTTATTTAAATTTTGTTCTTGTTGTTATGTGCCGTGGAGTTGCTTGCAACTCAAAGCGACCCTATAGACAACAGCCCTAAACCCTGCTCTAATCTTATTGTCTCAATCTTATTGTCTCTGACACACCTACCCCCATTACACCAGTCACTGAATCAATTCATCTCATTGAGAGTCTTTGGCTGTTGTGATGTCCCTCCACCTTCCCAAGGATGATGTCCCTCTCGAAGAACTGATCCGTCCTTGCAACATGTCCAAAGTGTGTCAGATGAAGAGTCACCATCCTTGCCTCCAAGGAGAATTGTGGTCTCACCCTCTTTAGGATGAACCTGTTTGTTCTCCTAGCAATTCATGGTGTATTCAATACTCCTCTCCAGCACCACAGCTCAAAGGCATAAATTCTCCTTCTGTCATCCCTAGTCATTGTACAGCTTTTTGATGCATATCAATTGCAAAGACTATGGCCTGGATCAATCACACTAAGTCTCCAGACTGACATCACTGTTCTTCAGTATTTTGGAGATGTCTCTGATAGCAGAGTTTCTCAATAAAATTAATCTTTTAATTTCCGGGCTGCTGGTTCCAAGAGTGTTGATTGCAGAGCCAAACAAACTACAGCTGTTAGTAATCTCAACCTCTTCACCATCTATCATGATACTGCCAGTCGTCACAGTGGTGATAATCTTTTGTAAAATGAATGTAGACATCAGGAGGACAGCCAAGAGTGATCTCTATTTACTCTACAAAGGGGAACTTCTCCATCAAAAACATCAACAGTACAGAAGTATTTCTATAAGGTACATGATCCCTCATACTTCTGTCCCTAATTCTACCAATTCCAACTTTAATTCTTACCTACTCTACTGGGTCCAAAATCCACTGCAGTGACCACACAAACTTTCCGGAATCATATTCATAGCTATAGAGTTTATTAGGAAAGTTAACAGGCTGCAATTCAGGCTAGCAGAAGAATACAATCCCTCAATTCAGAAAGTTTCTCAAGTGCGGTGAAAGACCCTTTGACCTTCAGTCTTACACCTTTCATCAGTGTTACAAGTTCTCTTAGTCCTGCTACTTTCTAGCAAAGCTAGGTGAGCTTCTATCTCTTGCTCTCTAGGGTAACAGTCCTAAATTAGCTCTGTCTCAGGTTGATCTCTGTTTCTCTACTGTAGCTGCTATTACTATTCTGTAGATCTTGTCTAGCTGGTGCAGGAATCTCTGGCTGTGATGGATGAGCCACTGCTTTCATTCTTGTTGGTTGATATTCCCAATTTCTGCTACTAAAATTGTTCCACAGAAACCTAACAGAATAATGTGACTAGCCAATCTCCTTGTGGAAAAAGTTATACATTTTGTTTGCATGAATTCAACTGTTAGGAAAACTATTTTGAACAATAAGCCCTTGACACAACAGACATGTATATTCAATAACATCAAGTTAATGTTTAATTGTTTCTCTTTGTTTATTTTAACAACAGGTTAAAATACTTAATTTATATGATTTTTCTTAATTAAAAATTTTAGATTAGATTATCTTGCTTTATAGCCAAATAACTGAGAAAACTCTTGGGATTCTGTATAGTTTAACTGTTAAAAAGTTGGTTTTATATTAGACATAATGTTAGCATGAATGAAAATCTGAATGTTACCATTCATTCTGGGGCAGTCAGCAACTGATGTACCCTCTAATCTTTGCCAAACATGTTTATTATATGCAATTTGGAACATTTACTTGCAGCAAAGTTTGAAGCAAAGAAAGTATTAGCACAGTTCTTAACAAAATAAATTACCATTGAGCATCATTACCATTATTTTGTTAAAATTAATAAAGCATTGTAGAAAGTTGGTATTTTACAATGATAGAGTGAATAAAGTTACTATTTGTAGCAAATGAAAATTACGTTTCAATGAGGTTTACTTAATTCTTGACTATGAACAGAATCAATACTAATTCTTTAAACTTTGTAAAATCATTAATAATATAAAAGAGAGTGGGTACTTCTTTCTTGCCCACAATAAACATGGTAAGAAGTCTGAATATCTGGCTACCTTTATTTTACCCTAGTCTTTTCCATTTTAATATAAAACAATGGCTTTTCATTTGATGTATAAAGCCTTAAAATATAACTAGGTAATGAATTACAGACATTAATATATTGATTCTTTTTTAAAATTATCATCTAACTATATAAACTATGGCTCAGTTCACCAATTCCTCAATGGCCTGAGGGTTTGAAGTTTTGTTAGACGGTCTTCCAGATACTCATACACTGCAGAGGAATGGCTCCTGTGACTGTAAGTATGCAGACCAGGTTTTTTTGTAGAAAATGGTGAGAAAAGGGCCAGCCTTGATTCAGCAGGAAGCTTAAGCACAGTCATACTGCTGCTGCGTTGATGTTTCCACGTACTCTCCAGCATGGAGAATATTCTCTTTATATTGCTGTTTCAGTTTTTGATAATTAGCAAGATAATGCTGATTTGTAAGACCCTGTGTCTGTAGTTAAGGTAGCTGGAGACCAAAGGGGCTCATTTTAATGGCTAAAAAACCCCCAACTTTAAGGCTAACACCACAAAAATCAACACTCTTGGCATCAGGATTTAGGAAATGAAAAGATGAACTGCCTTAGGAAAATCTACTGATAGGGACTTCTCTAGAGTACTAAAGAGCAGCATTGTCATTCTAGAGACTAAAGTACACCTGATCCAAGTCATGATCTTTGCAATTACTCATTATGAATTAGAGAGCTGGCCAATGGCCAAAGATGACAAAAGAAAAACTGATGCCTTTGAGTTATTGTGCTTGAGAAGAGTATTGAACATACCATGGACTGTCAAGAGAACCAACAGTTATGTTTTGGAGAGGGTAAAACCAAAATGCTCCTTGAAGGCAATGATTTGGAAGCTCTATCTCACATACTTTGAGCATGTTGCCAGAAAACCAGTCTTTGTACAAGTACATTATCCTTGAAATGTTGGAAGGAGAGCACTGGAGGGGATGGCCCCAGATGAGATAAATTGACACAGTAACTGAAGTAATGAGGGTAGTTGTGTCAGAGACAGTGAGATTGACTTTGGACAGAGCAGAGTTCAGAGCTACTGTGCTTAGGGTCACAATGAGTTGTAGGCAACTCAGCTACACATAACAACAACAACAACAACAACAACAACACTAATTTAAAAATTCTTGTTTTTCCAAATAATTTTTGTTTTTGTTTTCTCTAGAACTTGAAATGCTGCAGTGAATCATTTTACCATTATATATTTTCTAGAAAGAGATATTTCTCCAGAGGTGAAATTGCCAAGAATGACTTGTGGTTAGCACTCACTTTTACTTATAGGTATGTCCTATATTAGAATGAATAACACAGATGACCTCTCTTGTGTGTGTATATAATGTTTCAAAAAGAAAAGTACATACCCATCCCTTGTCAATATGATTAATTTACAAAGACAAAATTGATTTTGGAATTGGAGGATAATAAGTACATCAGATCACTAAATGGAAATGACTACATCATTACATAACTGACAAATTATGTAATAGAACTAGCAAACCACAAAGAATCATAGCCAGGAGAACAACATTATTGTCTCACATTTCAGATTTGTTACTTCCAGATATACTTAGTTGGATTTTAGAATTTTCACTGTTCTTGTAAATGCAAGGTAATTGACAAAAGAAGAATGTTACTGTCTTTGTCAGGGGCCATGCAGTTGACTTCAATACACAATGACGTTATGTGTAACTGAATGAAACCTTCTCTGATTCTATGCCATCGTCTCAACAAGTGCTGTTTTTAATTCTATTGTCAATCCATCTTCTGGAGGGTATTACTCTTTTTCACTGACCCTCTAATATTCTAAGCATGATGTCTTTCTCCAGGGACTGGCCTCTCCTAATAACATACTCTAAAATGAGATCAATTTTACCATCTTTGTATTTAGTGTGCATTCTAACTCGACTTAATTAAGACAGATAGGATCGCTCCTTTGGCAATTCATGGGATAGTCAACACTATTTTCCAGTATCATAATTCAAAGGCATAAATTCTCCTGCAATCTATCTTTTCATAGCTCTATTTTAACAAGCATACAAAGCAAGCAAACAAACAAAAAAAACACCATGGTATGGGCCAGGTGCACCTTAGTCTTTGAACTAGGATCTTTTCTTTTGAGTATTTTAAAGAGGACCTTGATAAAATACTTTTCCAATGCAATGTTTTTTAATATCTTGACTCCTGCACTCCTAAATGTTGATTGTGTATCCAAATAATATTAAATAATTGACATTTCCGCCCCACCCCCATTTATCATTATGGTACCTATTATTCAGATTGTGAGTAGTTTTTCCTTCTTTATGTTAATGTGTATTCAGTACTGAAGGATACAGTCTTTGAGTTTCATCAATAAGTGCTCCATTTCTACTTTGTTTTCTGCAATCAAGCTTTGGTCTGTATAAAAGTGATTATCAATTAATCTTCTTCCAATCTTTATGCTACATTCTTCGTATAGTCCAAATTATTGGATTATTTTATCAGAATACATAATGAATATTGCTAGTCTTATACATCATCAATGTCACTGTCTGTTCACCGGTAACTTAACAGCAACACCCTGATAGGGGTAAGCATGACAGAGATACACCACTCTGGGAGAGGATCAAAGAGTCAATCCATCTGAATTTGTAGTTCACTTATATACAAGCATGTAAACAGGAAGACAGGATAGGGTAGGCTTACATACTTGGGACATGCGGATTGGTTAGGAGAACCTCAGCCTCCTGTGGACCACTCCCAGCACAACAGAAGCAGCAGTGGTCTTCACGGGGCGAGCTTTCTCAAGCTGGTACAGCCCAACACAGGGAAGCTTTCTCTACC
Source organism: Elephantulus edwardii (assembly GCF_000299155.1). Taxonomy (NCBI): domain Eukaryota; kingdom Metazoa; phylum Chordata; class Mammalia; order Macroscelidea; family Macroscelididae; genus Elephantulus; species Elephantulus edwardii. Next base: position 17,767,681 of record NW_006399770.1, read on the forward strand.
TCATATTAAGTGACATTGGGAGGCTTGTACTTATTTGGAGTTTAGGTCATCTGTCCTGGCCAGAGGCCTTCCTTTCCTCCCCAATATTCCCCAACACATTAAATCCTAACTGACCCATAGCTGACCCTCCAGTGGGTTTTCAGAGGCAGCAAATTGCATGGGAGAAGACTGTCCATCTTCTTGTGAATCAGCTGGAGAGTTTAAACCACATGTTTTTTAGGACAACTTCTTACTACTAGACCACCAGAATTTACTATAATATCCTGAAAGTATATGTCACTGAGACACATCTTTCATAATTTTCAACTATGTAATAGCCTCTGTATCTGATTCAATAATCTGTTTCTTGGCCTATTAATAACTTCTACATGAAGATAATTACATGAAAATAAATGTATTTAATTTAGCTAACAAGTATAGTAACATAGCAACAATTCACATTTTAGTAGCAAAGGGGATTAAGTTTATTTACAGTAGCAACTTATCATGATAGAAATTGAAGATATTGAGACTACTAACAGCTTTAGTTTGCTTGGATCCACAATCAACAGTCTTGGTAACAGGAGTCAGGAAATTAAAAGATGAATTGTATTGGGAAACACTGCTGTCAGAGAACTCTCCAAAGTACTGACGACCAACAATGTCTGTCTTAAGACTAAAATGTGCCTGATCCAGGCCATAGTCTTTGCAATTACTTTATATGCACCAGAGAGCAGGACAATGACTAGGGATCTTAAGGGGAACTGATGTCTTTGAACTGTGGTGCTGAAGAAGTGTATTGAATATACCATGGACTACCAGGAGAACAAACAGGTTTGTCTAGACAGGGTGAGACCAGTCTGCTTGTTGGAGGCAAAGATTCTGAAGCTTTGTCTAACCTAGTTTGGACATGTTGCAAGAAGGAACGTGTCCTTGGAGAGGGATGTCATGCTTGAGAGGGTGGAGAGACAGTGTAAGAGAGGAAAACCCTCAATGAGATGGATTGGTTCAGTGACTAGGGTAATGGAAGTAGATGTGTCAGAGACGATAAGATTAACACAGGATAAAGCCATGTTTAGGGTTGTTGTATGTAGAATCTCAATGAGTCACAAGCAACTTGACAGTGCATAACAACAACAACAATAATAACTATTTACTATTACATATTGGTTATATATTTTAATTTATTTGGAAAAAAGCCTGTGAACACCTGAAATATTGTGAGTTCCTAAATATTTTATCATTAAATTAATAATTCATCAAAATAGCAATTGAAATCTAAAAGCATTGCACCAGAAATTTGTGAATCTTAGGTTTGTCCTGCAGAAGGTGAAGCCAGAATGCTCCTTGGAGATGAGGATTCTGAAGCTTCATCTGACATACTTTGGCCATGTTGCAAGGAGGAACTGGTCCTTAGAGAGGGACATCATGTTTGGCAGAGTGGAGGGGCGGTGAAGGAGAGGAAAATCTTCAATGAGATGGATCGATTCTATGACTAGAGCAGTGGGAATAAGTGCATTTGAGATGGCTAGGTTGGCGCAGGATAGAACAGCACTTAGAGCTCTTGTACATAGGGTCACTATGAGTCGCAAGTCACTCAATGGCACATAACAACAACAACTCTGACAATTGTTGTTTTTGTCATATACCATCGAGTCACCTGCAATTCATAACGACCGTATGTACAACAGCCCTAAGCACTGCTCTGTCCTGTGACAATCTTATTTATTGTCTCTGACGCACCTATCTCCATTACCCAAGTCAATTATTTTTCTTGCATTGTCCCTTCACCCTCCCAGGCATGACATCCCTCTCCAAGGTTTGGTCCCTCCTTGCAACATGTCCAAAGTATGTCAGACAAAGCTTCAGAAACCTTGTCTCCAAGAACCCTCTCAAGGATGAAACAGTTTGTTCTCTTAGCTGTCCATGATATATTCAATACTTTGTTCCAACATCAATTCTCCTTCAATTATCCCTAGCCATTGTCCAGCTCTCTGATGTGTAGCAATAATTGCAAAGACTATGTCATGACCTGGATCAGGCAAATTTTAGTCTCCAAACTGACATCATTGCTCTTTAGTATTTGTAAAGGTCTCTGATAACAGACTTTCCCAATGCAATTTGTCTTTTAATTTTCTGGCTGCTATTACCAAGAGTGTTGATTGTGGAGCCTATCAAACTAAAGCTCTTAACAATCTCAATCTCTTCATCATTTATCATGATGCTGTCAATCAGCCCAATTGTAAGAATCTTTGTTTGAGTCACCATATTTTATATGTCTTTATTGATTGATTTTTTGTATGTTTTTATGAAAATAATTGAAAATTTTTATTTCTTTTAGCAAAATGATCTGAAATTAACTAACTGTGGAATAACACATTACTGAGTACAACCATAACTATATGTGAACAAACATTTTCTACTTATACATTCATAAAAATAATATTAACATCCAAAAAGACACATTCAAATAAAGAATTAGCCCATTAAAATGATGGAAATAATTTTTTTAAAGTTGTTTATTATTTTTAGGTTTGGTGTCATATATCTAAAAAATTATGACCAATTAACTTCCTACTTGCTGTGTAATGAAATTATGTAGGCATATGGAGAAGAGATTTAGATTGTTAACAATTTCACCTTGTTAAGATCCACAATCAATGTTCTCTGCACCAGCAGTCAGGAAGAGGAAGAGAGATAGAGATAGATAGATAGATAGATAGATAGATAGATAGATAGATAGA
>NW_006399770.1:17770558-17799446 GCF_000299155.1 Elephantulus edwardii
AGGAAGGAAGGAAGGAAGGGAGGGAGGAAGGGAGGGAGGGAGGGAGGGAGGGAGGGAGGAAGGAAGGAAGGAAGGAAACTCCAGTAAAAGACCTCTCCAAAGTGTTACAGAGCAATTATGTCAGACTAGAGATTAAGGTGTGCCTTATTCAGGACATGGTCTTCTCAATTGTTTGCTATGCATTTGAGAGCTGGACAAAGACTAAGAATGACAAAATTATAATCAATGACTTTGATTTGTGGTGCTGAAGAAAAGTATTGAACATACCATGGACTGCCAAGAAAACACATGAGTCTAACCTGGAAAGGATGAAACCATGTTGCTCCTTTTAGGCAAGGATTATGAAAGTCTGTCTCACATACGTTGATTGTGTTGCCAGGAAGGACTAGTCACTAAACAAGGATATCACACTTGGAATAGTAGAGGGTAGCACAGGAGGGTAAGACCCTGGATGAGGAGGATTGACACAGTTACTGTGGCAATGGGGGCAAGGGTATCAGAGTAGATGAGGCTGGCTCAGGATAGGGCAATATTCCGAGTTATTGTTTCTAAGGTTGCTATGAGTCATAGTCAATGCAATTGCACATAACAACAACAAAGGTCACACACACACACACACACACACACACACACACACACATACACACACACACAGAGTGGGCTTTCAGAAGCAGTGATCACATCATGAAAGGAGATTGTCCATCCTTCTCCTGTGGAACAGTTGGTTGATTCAAAGCCTATGCCCTCAAGATTACAGGAGACACACACACACACAGACTTACATATACACTTACACAGAGAAGGGTATTATTTATTTGCAAATAGTAGCAAAATATAAAGATTTAAAAGTCCCTGTTTATCAGAAAATTTACCTAAGTGACAAAGCAATTGATTTTTCTCTCTATAAGAGAAGTAGAAATAGTATCAGCACCTAGTTTTCTCATTTTCTTCTTAAGACACTAGTAGTATTAGAGACAAGATATTAAAAGAAATGAGAGACAAGATATTAAAAGAAATGCAGTACGTACATGCCTTTTAAAATGACGTTTTCTTGCCGATTTTTAAAGAACATTTTGTTCCTTCTATACAACATTTTGTCATAGGGTGTTCTCATTATACCATTTACAGTGGATGAATATTGAACAGCAGTTGCAAAGCTATTTTGACAGAATTCTAGTTTTGAACAGACAATGGAATCCCTAGAAAAATGAGCTATTACCATCTTATAATGAATTTAAATGTGCACATTTTCCACATTTATGTGTGTTTAGACTGTTTTTACAATGCCATCATATTGTGGAGATCTAAGACGATGTGAAACAATATTATAAAGCACAAAATTAGGGATGACAAGGCATTTTAGCACATCGAAAAGAAGAAACTTTGTTGCTTTGGAATAAATGTACAAAAGGCTTAAAATTCCCCACGATAATGTAACCTTATATTATTTCGGCATTACATCAAGGCAAAAAAAAAAAATCAAATTTTTATCCTAAGAAGATCTATGGAATGATAAACTAACTCAATATCTTTGTGTAAAAATAGAAATAAGAAGGGGGAAAAGCTTGCTTACTTCTGAAAAAATAAGAGATACCTATAGGAGCCTTTGTATATGTGAACAAATATCTTGTTCACATTAATATATACAATTTATCATATTAGATAAACTTAATAACAATAAAGCACACATTGTTGTTGTTGTTGTTGTTTTTATGTACCATTGAGTGGTTTGAGACGCATAGCGACCCTATATACAATAATAGCTGTGAACTTTGCTTTATCCTGAGCCAATCTCACTGTCTCTAACATACCTATTCCCATTACCGCAGTTACTTTGTCAATCCATACCATCTAAAGTATTCCTTTTCTGCACTGTTCTTCTACATTCCCAAACATGGGATCCTTCTCCAAGAAGTGGTCACTCCTGTGGCCTTTTGGGCCACCTGCCTTAAGTATGTGAGACAGAGTTTCAAAAAGCCATGCCTCCAAGGAGCGTCCTAGGTTCCCTGCTCCAGTATATTTGTTTTCTTGGCAGTTCAATGTATGTTTAATATTTCTCTCCAGCACTCAAAGGTGTAGATTTTTCTTCTGCCATTCTTAGTCATTGTCTAGTACATAAACGCATAACAAGTAATTGCAAAGGGCATGGCTTGGATCAGGCACATCTATTTCTGATTACATATTTAAGTCATGATTTATCTGACACTTTTGTTATACTTGATAATTGAATTGGAGCATGGATTCTTTTTTTTTTAATCTTAGATACTAAAATTATTATGAATAGTAACAAAACATTATCTAACATGGTATCAGAAAATTAGTCTATCAGTCTGGAAGACACTCAGAATACGAAAAGGGGAAAATGGCTTCCTCAAAGGTGTTTTGTGAAATGTCATATCAGAATCAATTCACCACATCACATGGGAGGAGGATTGCTTATCCTTCTCCCACAGAGCAGCAGGTAGATTTTTAAAAAAAAAATTTAAAATTTATTTATTAATTTTTTTTCTGGTAGATTTGAACTTTTGCGACTGCAGAGTAGTTTTTTACAACTAGGTAATCTGATCACAATCCTCATTTAAAAGTGTCCCAACTCACATACAAACAATAAACTTTTAAGAATTTACATTTGTTAGTGGAATTTCTTTTTGTTGAGTAACATTATTCAAAAGGAAAAAAATACTACTAAAATCATTCATTCAAAACAAGAACATGAAATGTACAAACTATGAATCTATGGATAATTGTTAGCTGTCAAAAAAGTGAAGCAAAATAAAACTTGGTGCTATTGAGTGGATTCTGACTCAAAGTGACATTATAGGGGAGATTAGAATGAACTAAAAGGTTCTCAAGACTGTAAAACTTAATGGAAACAGATTTCAACATCTTGCTCCTGAAGAGTAACTAGTAAAATTGGACCGTCAAACTTTTGGTTAGTAATTTAATGCTTTAGGCACAGAACCACCAAGGTTCTTAAATGAGGAGAGAACTCTATTGACTGGTGTTAGCCATCTTGAATCCGATGACTATAGACAACAATGCTATTATTATGTGCTCTTGAGTGAAAACTGACTTATAGCTGACCCTCCAGTGGATTATCAGAGATTTTTACAACACGTGGGAGGGGATTCCTCATTTTTATCCTAAAAGGCTGATAGTGGATTTGAACGGCCAGTCTTTGGGTTGATAGCATAACTCCTTACCCATAAATCCACTAGAGCTCCATCTAGTATGCTAGGAATGGAAACAATTATAAAGCAATGTAATTATATTCATTCTCCAAAAGAAAATATGAAGATCTACCTCAAGATTTTCTGAAAGAATTGGCAAAAAAACAAGACCCCAGGAGTTGATGACATATCAATTGACACATTTCAACAGACACTGCCCTGGATACGCTCACCCAGTTTTGCCAAGAAATCTGGAGGACAACCACCTTGTCAACTGACTGGAATAGATTTGTATTTGTTCCCATTCTAAATAAAGGTGACCCAATATATCATGGAGATAATCAAACAGTGTAGTTGATATCACATGAAAGCAAGATTCTGCTGAAGATTATAAAAAAATGACTGGAACAGCACAATCAATATAGAATTGCCTGAAATGTAGGCTGGGTTTAGAAGAGGCCGTGGTACTAGGAATATTATAGCTAATGTTGGACAGATCTCAGCTGAAAGCAGAGAGTACCAGAAAGATGTCTATCTGTATTCCATTGACTATGCAAAGGCATTTGACTGTACAAACTTTGGCTAACTCTGAAAAGAACGAGAATTCAAGAACACTTGATTGTGTTTATGTGAAACCTATACGTAGACCAGGAGGTAGTCACCAGAACAGAGCAAGGAAACACTGCATGGTTCAAAATTGGGAAGAGTGTATGTCAAGGGTGTGTCCTATTGCCATATCATTTCAATCTATATTGAATCTATATCTTCAATCTATATATATATGTGGAACAGATTATCCAGGAAGCTGGGATCTATGAGGAGAAACGTAGTTTCAGGATTGGAGTAGACTCATCAACAATGTGTGTTATGAAACAGCACTGCTTGTTGAAACTGAGGAGGACCTGAAGCCCTTGATGCATCAGGTCAAGGACTGCAGTCTCCAATATGGATTGAAGCTCAACATCAAGAAAGCAATGATACTGACCACTGGGATGATTGGCAGCATTATGATAGATAGCAAGGAGATTGAGATTATTAACAGCTTCAGTTTGCTAGGTTCTACAATCAACACTCTTCGTACCAGCAGCCAGGATATTAAAAGATGAACTGCATTGAGAAAGTCTGCTGTCAGAGGCCTCTCCAAAGTACTGAAGAGCGGTGATGTCAGTCTGGAGAAAAAAGTGCACCTGATATAGGCCATGGTCTTTGTAATTACTTACTATGCATCAGAAAGCTGGACAATGACTAGGGATGATAGAAGAATTAATGCCTTTGAGCTGTGGTGCTGGAGGAGAGTATTGAATATACCATGGGCTGACAGAAGAACAAACAGATTGGTCCTGGAGAGGATGAAGCGAGGCTGCTTCTTGGAGGCAAGGATTCTAAAGCTTTGTCTAACATACTTTGGGCATGTTGAAAGGCGGAGACAGTCCTTGGAGAAGACTGTCATGCTCGTACATCATGCTTGGGAGGATGGAGAAACAGCACAAAAGAGGAAGATCCTCGATGAAATGGATTGATTCAGTGACTGCAGTAATTGGGGGTAGGTGTATAAGAGATAATATGATTGGCACAGGATAGAGCATGGTTTAGGACTGTTGTACATAGGGTTGCTATGAGTTACAGGTGACTTCAAGTATATGATTTTCAATGTCAGGATATCTATATACAAATAATGAAGACATGTTAGTATAATTACTCTTAAAATTTACTCATAAACCACTATAGGCAAAGGTTAATTGAGAATTCCTACCAACTTTTGCAATTTGAAATTTATCAAACCTGTAATCAAGATGTTATTGATTATTGAAATAATTATAAATTAAAATTATATAACTGATTATTCAATTGCAAAAGTTGGAAATTATAATGGTTGAGTAGAAACAACTGTGGAAATTATTTGACAGAATTTTGTGTAAAATACTTTTTATAGAAAATATTTTTTTCAAAAGAAAGAATAGTAATGATACATGTATAACCAACAAGTTTGGCTATATCTGTGGAAAGAGAAGCTCAATATCATCACAGAGAATAAGACAAGGGATCCACAGCCAAACTGATTACCACTTGCTAAAGACAAATTCAAGAAGAACATAAGAAACATCAAAATTTGGGCAAGCCACAATATGGCCTAAAATGCATTCCATTTGAATTGAGATACCAATTCAATAACATGTTTCATGTACTGAGCACTGACAACCAAAGAGGAGGCAAGTTGTGAGATGATATGAATGACTGCACAAATAAAGCAAGCGAAGAGTGACTAAAAAGACCAAAATGAAGTGTTAGAAATAGATTTTGACATTTCCTCTAGTATGCAAAGAAACTAACATGAACAAAAGGAAGAATTCATGAATGAAGTGAGACAGTTGGACAGAGATTCCAAAAGTTGACTCAAGAGGAAAAATATAGTACGATGAAATGTGCAGACCTCAAGTTAGAAGAACAATGGGAACAACAGGAATAATATGTTCAGCATTTTTCAGAGAAAACAAAAACTGAAGAAAAAACCCTTTAGGTGGAAGCAGTGAAAGATGTTGGGTTAAACACTGAGTGATGTGCAAGGAATCATCAAAAGAAGATAGAAAGCTATATAACAAGTATAAAATGGCATATGTCAAAAAATTTGGAAGATTGCTATTGAATCAGAAAGACTTTAATATTTTAACCAGGTCAGAGAAAAGTAAAGCAACAGAAAGAATATATTATTGAATATTATCTTTACTATTATACAGGAATAAAATTTTACTGAAAGTAATTTAAAAATATTTAGTATATTAACAAGAAACTACCAGAAATTGCAGCTTGATTCAATAGAGGACATGTAACAGTGGATTTCTTTGCTAATGTCAGATGAAATTGGATGAAAACATAAAAATGTTTACTAATGTGTTTATTGACTCTGCAAACACATTTGACTGTGTAGATCATAGTAAATTATGAATAACATTGCACAGAATAAGATTCAGAACACATAATTGTGTTTATATGAAATGTATCAACACTTAACAACAACAAAATCTGGAAATGAAATTTAGCATTGACCAAACTACAGTAAAAGTGAAACAAGAAGTGTTTATAAAGTATGTGACCAGATCAAATGTGAAAAACAGTAAAGCAAGAGTTTTACTTCGATTATACATAGTAACACATGAATTGTATTGGCAAAGAATACCAGAAAAAGACAATTGCCAATGTAGATCATGGAAAATTTATGGCTAACATTGAGAAGAAAGTGAATTTAGTACACTTAATTATGTTTATACAAAACCTATTTATTCCCCTTTAAAAAAAGAAAAGGTGACCAACAGAGTATGGGTATTATCAAACAATATCACTAATATCGTACGCTAACAAAATCCTTCTGAAGACTATCCAGAAATGACTCGAACAGTACATTGAAAGAGAATTACCAGAAATACAATCTGGCTTTAGAAGAGGGCATGGCACTAGAGACATTATCACAAATGTCAGATGGATCTTGACAAAAACAAAGAGTGCAAGAGGAATGTCTGTTTCTGTTTCATTGACTATGCAAAGGCATTTGACTGTGTTGATCACAACAAATTTGTTGCTAACCTTGAGGAAAATGGAAATCTTAGAACATTTGATCAGAACAGAGCAAGAAAACACTTCATGGTTCAAAATTAGGAAATCAACCAGGAGGGACCAATCCTTGGAAAAGGGTATCCTGCTTGGAAGGGTGGAAGGGCGGCACAGGAGAGGTAGACCCTGGGTGAGATGGATTGATAGAGTAACTCGGACAATGGGGGTTGATATGTCAGAATCAGTGAGACTGGCTCAGGACAGGGCAGGCTTTAGAGCTGCTGTACATAGGGTCGCTATGGGTCACAGATGATTTTACAATACATAACAACAACAATACAAAAGCCATAAATCAGACAAAGAAACAGTTGTCTGAATATAAACAGGGAACACTGTATAGTTTAAAACCAGAAAATGTGTTTGCCCAGGTTGTGTCCTTTCTCCATATCTATTAAATATGTGTACAGAGCATACCATTCAAGAAGTTGGACAATATGAAGATGAAAATGGCATAAGGATTGAAGGAAGACTAACCTGCATTATAGAGATGACACAATTCTTCTTGTTCAAATATTAGAAGACTTGAAGAAATTACCAGATTAAAAAATATAGTTGCAAATATGTGTCATATCTCAAACACCACAGGAACAAAATTGCTAACCAATGGAACAATCATGATAGATGGAGAAAAGATTGAAGTTGTCAACAATTTTGTTTTACGTGGGTTCATAATCAACTCCCATGTTAGTAGCAAGTGAAAAAACTTGAAAAATAGGCTGTATCAGGTAAATCTGCTCTTATGGAACTCTCCAAAGATTTAAAGAACAAGGATGTTAAAGTTTAAATGTACCTGTTCCAAATAGTGGTCTTTTCAATTGTTTCCTATGCATCTGAAAGTTGGACAATGACCAACTAAGAATTGTTGTCTTTAAACTATGATGTTGAAGAAGAGTATTTAATATACCATATACCATGGAACTCCATAAAAACAAATACATATGTCTTGAAGAAAGTGTAAAAGAGTGCTCTTTAGGAGCAAGTATGGTGAGCCTCTTGTTTAAAGCAATTAGGACCGGGTAGGTGGGCTTCTGTGATTACCAGTTAGTTGGGAGTTGAGAAATTTTTATAAGGAGCAGTTGGAATTTAAAAGGTAGATCCTTTTTTTTTATATAATAGGATTCTTACCTTGTATCACCTTCACAATAATTAATAAATTTTTCTTCATTATATTCAGCCTATAATATTAAGAATAACAACATTTAAACTTTGGGGTTTACCAACCATGTTAGTTTCAAAATAACTTGTATAACCAATCAGATTCGTTCCAAAACACAACATGGGGTTGACCAATCATGTTCTATACCAGTTGCAATCCCTTGGTAACATGGGCAGTAACAAGTCACAATTCTTTATCAGGGGTTTACACATGTTGCAGCCAGTGGGGCCTCATGGCTACTAAGGTCCTGTTTTGGCATGTTAAACTGTACAGTGTGTTTTTTTCACAAATATTCTTAACATGTTTTATAACACGTAACAGCAAATTCCTACACATTTCTTTTCATTTCTAACATATAACAAATCAAATTCCTAACATATTTCTTGTTCTTTTTGAGGGGGGAATAAGAAATATTTATTTTTTAATTAATTAATTTATTTTAATGAACATTTACAGAGATTTTTAGATTTCCATTCATTCATTGTTGCGTTTTTCTCCTTGCCCCCCTTCACTCTTCTCTTTGAAAAGTAGAAGAAAAATTCCTTCATTGGTATACAATCCCCCTGCCCTTAGTACACTCCACTATACAACATTCATTCTGGACTCTTATTATAACCATAATACCCAATCAGATATTGCTTTTAAAATAATTACTTAATTTGAGCGCATTATTGCAGTTAGTACATCAATACCTCTTGTGCAGTGTCTTTGTTTTCACTGATCCTGTACATAGTATCCTTTTTTCTTTCATCAGTTGGAAATTCCAGAAAATGTGTCCAAAGTATGCAAAACAAAGTTTCACTATCCATACTTCTAAGAAGCATTCTGGCTACATATTTTTCAAAATAGTTTGTTTTCTTCTGTAAATAGTCTATTGTTATTATTGTTGTTGTTATGTGCCATCAAATCACCTGAAACTCATTGTGACTCTGCATGCAAAACCTCTGAAATCTGCCCTATCTTGAGCCAGTCTCATTGACTCTGACACACCTACCCTCATTGTCCTAGTTATTGTAGCAATCTGTTTCATCTAGGATCTTCCTCTCCTCACTGCCCCTCCTTGCTTCCAAGCATGATGACTTTCTTCAATGACTGGTTGCTCTTGGCCACATGCCCAACGTACATAAGACAGAGCATCAAATTCCTAGTTTCGAAGAAGAAACTTGGTTTCACTCTCTCCAAGACAGACCTATTTGTTTTCTTAGCAATCCATGGTGTGTTCAAGACTCTTCTCCAGCACCACAACTTGAAGGCATCTATTCTTCTTCTGTCATCCTTAGTTGTTGTCCAGCTCTCTGATGCATAGCAAGTCATTGTGAAGATGAGGGCCTATAACAAGGGCACCTTAGTCTTTAGACTCATTGCCTGTCAGTACTCTGGAGAGGTCCCTGACAGTAGTTTTTTTCCAGTGCAATTAATCATTTAATTTCTAAACTGCTGGTAACAAGAGCATCTATTGTGTAGCCAAGCGAGCTAAAATTATTAATAAACTCAATCTCTTCTCCATCTATCATGGTGTTGTCAATTGACCCAGTGGTGATGATCTTTGCCTTCTTGATTTTGAGCTTCAATCCATATTGAAGACAACAGTCTTGACCTTCTTCAGCAAGTGTTTCAGGTCCTCCTCAGTTTCAGCAAGCAAGGTTGTGTCATCTGCATAACAAAAGTTGTTGATGAGTCTTCCTCCAATACTGATGCTACATTCCTCCTCATAAGAATGTCAAGAAGCATCTTATGATCAAGAGTCAATGGTGATGAAGAAGGAAATTTATGCAACTATGAAGAACTTCGCAAAAATATAAGATCTCAAGAGTGTATGGTATACCAAAAGGCGTATTTCAACAAACAGATGCTGCCCTGGATATGCTCACCAGGTTGTACCAAGAAATCTGGAATCCCTATTTATTCCCACTCAATAAAAAAAAAAGTGACCCAGGTGTGGAAATTATCAAACAATGTCACTAATACAACAAGCAAGCAGGGACCTGCTAGATTATACAAAAATTACTGGAACATTGGAAGAGAACTACCAGATACAGAACCTAGGTTTAGAAAAGAGGTCGTGGTACTAGAGACATTACCACCAATTTCAGATGGATCTTGCTTGAAAGCAAAGAGTACCATAAGAATGTCTGCCTCTGTTTAATTGACTATATGAAAAGGCATTTGACTGTGTGGGTCACAACAAATTGTGGCTAACATTCAGAAGATTGGGAATCCCAGAACACTTGATTATGTTTATGTAAAACCTATATTTGGATCAGGAAGCAGTTCTTAGAACAGAGCAAAGAAAAACTGCATGGTTCAAAATTAGGAAAAGAGAATGTCAAGGATACATTTTGTCTCCAAACCTTTTTAATTTATGTGCAGAACAAATAATTCAAGAGGTTTGATTTGGTGAGGAGTGTGACATTAGGATTAAAGAAAGACTCATTAACAAATGCATTAGGATTCAAGAAAGACTCATCAACAAACTATGTTATGTAGATGATACAAACTTGCTTGCCAAAACTGAGGAGGATGTGAAGCATTTTCTCCAGATGGTCAAGGACTGTAGTCTTTAATATGGGTTGGAGCTTGACATCAAGAAAATGCTAATCAAAGATTCTCACCACTGGACCAGTTAGCGGCACCATGATATAAGGAGAAGAGTTTGAGGTGATTAACAATTTCAACTTGCTCAGCTCCACAATTAAAACTCTTGGCTTCATCAGTCAGTAAACCCAAAGGTGAATTGCATTGAGAAACTCTGATGCAAGGGGCCTCTCTGGAATGCTAAAGAACAATGCTGCCAGTGTGGGGACTAAGGTGTAGCTGATCCAGACATGGCCTTCACAATTACACGCTATTCATCAGAGAACCAGATAATAAATAAGATGAAAGAAGCCACAGTCTATGGTACAGTCGATATTTTTACCTCACACAAAAATGAATTGGAAGAGTTTAAATTTTGTACCCGTCACCAAGACAGGTAACCCAACAGAATGTGGAAACTATTGAACACTACTATTAATATCACATGCAAGAAAAATACTGCTGAAGATCATTAAAAAACTGCTAGAACAGTACATAGATAGGGAATTACCAGAAGCTCAAGCAGGATTCACAAGTAGTTGTGGTACTAGAGATATCATTGCTGATGTCAGATGGATCCTGGCTGAAAATAAAGAATATAAAAAAAATGTCTATTTGTGTTTTATAGACTACAGAAATGCATTTGTCTATACAAGTGCTGGATGGTTTAAAATTAAGAACAGGGTGTGTCAGGGTAGTATTCTTTCTCCATTCCTATTCAATCTGTATGCTGAGCAAATAATTTGATAAGCTGGACTCTATGAAGAAGAATGTTGTGTTAGAATCAGAGGGAGACTCCTCAATAACCTCTCTTATGCAGATGACAAAACTTGCTTGCTGACAGTGAGGAAGACTTAAAACATTTGTTGCAGAAGATCAAGTAATAGATTGCATCTTACAGTCAAGAAAACAAAGGTTCTTACTACTGGACTGATATAGGCAAATTTATCATAAATAGAGAAAAAGATTAAACTATCAACAATTTCATCTTACTTGGATACACAATTAACACCCTTGGTATCAGCATTCAGGAAATAAGTGTGCAGTTATTGAGTAATGATGTTAGTTTTGAGGTCTAAGGTGCAACTGATTCAGGCCATAGTCTTTCCAATCACTTGTTATGCATCTGAGACCTGGACAGTGAATAGGGCTGATAAAAGAAGAACTGATGCCTTTGAGCTGTGATGATAAAGAAGAGTACTGAACATTCCACAGGCTGCCAAAATAACAAACAGATATGTCTTGAAGAGGTATAGCTGGAGTGCTCTTTGGAGGCAAGGTTGATGAGGCTTTGCCTCACATAGTTTTGACGTGTTGCTAAGAGGGGCTATTTCTTGGAGACGGACACTATGCCTCCAAGAATGGTGGATCGATGAAGAAGAGGAAGATCCTCAACCAGGTGGATTGATGTAGTTAGTGCCACAATGGGTTCTCGTGTCTCAGGAAGTGTGAGGAATGCACGCGGTAGGACAGGGTTCAGATCCATTTTTCATAGGACTGCTATGAGTTATACTTGCCTCAACGTCACCTATTAACACAAAAACTAGAATTTGTTGATAATTTGAGTTTTTTTCATTGTTTAACTTCATCATGCCTCTAAAAAAACTGAATATATCAGGTCTTTATTCAACTTCCAAAGAGAAGACACAATTAATTCTCTACTCTATGACTTCTATATACCATTTCAATTCCAGCAACAAGAGAAGATGAAGCCAAAAGTTAAAGTGCATCAAACGTTTAAAAATTAAGAGATACTGAAATATAAAGAGTTGAGAAAAATATTTAAACAAAGTAAATTTTTAGAAGATACAAAGAAAATTGGGTTGAAAACATTTACATTTTTGGTTGGTTTATTGAAATTTATATATTTAAGCAATTAATATAAAATAAACTATCAATTATTCAATTATAAATGTTTATAATAGGATATATAACTACTTTCTAGATTAACTTAAACAAATCATAGTAAAAGTCTGTAATCATAAGCCAAAATTATATACTATTATGATATTAAGGGCTTAGTGTTCAGGCTTTCCTAGCCATTGAATTTGACTGTACCATGTGAATGGGTGGGAATATGTGAATTGTCCATGTTAGCCTATTCACAAAATTATTGGTTAATCTTGACATTAAATTGAGCTGATCCAGCAAAGGAGAAGCAGGAAATTTGTAATGTATCCTTATGGGCTAAAGATTATTTTTGTAGCCAGACTAGCACCTAAAGGACAAACAGCTATAGCAGCCACAGCAAAGAACTCAGAACCTGACATGAGACTAAGCAGATGTTGGAACTACGGAGCCATTGGACCAGATCTAAGAATTTTTTGACCAAGTTTTTGGAGGACTGTGGATAGAAGAGCCAATATTGTTAGGACTGAGAATTTTGTAACACTGACTTGAAGCCATGAGACTCAAAGCTGAGGCACCTGCTGCCATTTTTTTGGAAGCTGTACTGATGGTATTCTGCTATTAACCTGGATTATAAGCCTTTGACTTTCCCACTATGCATCTGTGAGCTATCATATCAGATTTTGGACCCAGTAAAGACATAAGTTTGAGAGGAGTAGAGAGAAGTATGGGAGTGTGAGATATCTTACCTCATGGGAAATGGTTTTGTGTTGTTGATGTTGTTGACAGGGACAGTTCTTTTTGTGAAGTTGGTTAATGTCAGATATGGCCATTTCCACATAACCCTTGTTCTTTTTACAGTTATTCTTTCAATATTTTGTATTTCAAAATATTTAAAAGGACTTCTACTCTAAAGCAAATGTACTGTCAGGGACAATATTTAATCTCTCAAAAGAAATCACTAAAAAATGGTTCTTAAGAGCATAAACACTGTATTATATAGGACATACATTTATGAAACATGGGAAAGATACGAGATGTGCTCTTTAGTTCATTATTTTATTGCTTAAAAAATTTTCTAAGCCACTACTCTTTAAGGAGACTTCTAGTTAGAAGACAAATTGGAAGTTTGAGAAGGGCAAGACTTCTAGAGTTTATACAGTAAGACTACCAGAAAATAAAGAGTTGTAGCAATTTTGAGCGAAAGCTCTTGTCTGTACATCTGTGGGGCAGCAGTTCCAAGTCATCTCTGACATGTGTCATTTTGTGATTCTTTGCTGAGGCTGCTGTTGTTCTAGGGGAGATTTGGATCCGAATCGAGCAGAAATTCCTGGTCCCAAAGGACAAGCAGTGCATTCTCTGCTGCTGCTGCTTCTTTGCTGGTAGTGAGATTCCTCTACTTCACTGAGTAATCTGATCAACTTAAACCTGATGGTATGAAAAAACTTATCAGTCCCATCACAAGTCATTTATACACACCTTATTTCATATTCCCACTCAATCATGTCGTGAAAGTCAAATCAATGTCTAGAAAAGCTACTTTGAACAATAAATCCACTATACCACACATTTGGAGTTCTGGTGGCTCATTGTTAAGGAACTGCATTGCCAGCCCCAAAACAGGCATTTCAAAATCACTGGCTGCTCCACAGGAGAAAGAAAGACAATCTCCTTCTCCGTGATTTACTGCCTCTGACAACTCACTGGAGTGTCAGTGCTGAATTGGTTCCAACTTGCGCAGCAATAACACATCACACATTTATTGATGTTTCTCTAAGGTGATCTGCATTGGTCATATACTGTCAACTCTGTTTTCATTCATAGCGTATTACTATGTGTAACAAAGGAAACCATTGTCCCTCCTGTACTAACTCTCCATAAGATAGCAAGTCTGTATGAATACACTGTTACAGTTACTAGTGTTTAATTAGTCTCATAAGCCTTTATTCTACTAAGCAGGCTATCTTTCTCCAGGAACTGTTCCTGTATATCCCAGGTGAGATGCAGTGTACCATTACTAAGAACTGTTCTATCTATACTTCCTCAAAGATAATAACAAACCTAGCTGTTATTAGTAGCATATTTCCTTTGAGTAACTAAGCATCATTATTTAGCCTATTATCTTAAAGAATCTATTTGAAGTAAAATAGGATTATGTTTCATTATAAGCTCTACATTGTATAAACTGTTCATATCTGAAATTGCTTCCTCTGTTGTAATGAATTACTTCTCCAAAACCATAGATATGTAGGAAATTCACTGCAACTGAGGAAGTAATTTCAGATATAGTAGTTAATACAATTTTTAAAAAGTTAATACAATATGGATCTTGTAATGAAGCAATTCTAAGACTGTTTTGGCTTCAGATACATGCTCTAAACAGTAGGGTGAATAAATGATGCTTAGGTCCTCAGAGGAAACCTTTCAGCAGCTGGAAAAATTTTTAAAAATCACTTTGATAGGATCTAGCAAACATTCGTAATGAGAAAAATAATACAATGAGTAGCGTAGCCTAGCATAGCATAATCTGTATAAGAGAGTATTTCACGTTAAGATTTTATCATATTTGTATGTGTTATAAAATTTACACACACATATATAAAACACAATGCTTTTATATGTAAAATTTTATCCACACATATTCTGCATCATGATGTAAAATTTTTATTTTGAGCCTTAGTCAAGAAACATTGGTGTTTTACATCATTGCTCTCAAGAATGCTGGAGAATATTTACTAAGAAACAAGAGTGTGAAAAACATAACTAAAGTACTCCGTGTTATGTTAACTTGGATACAGCATCAGAAAAGTCTTATCTCTAGACAAAGGTGCTATGTTTGGTAAAATAAAATTCAGGAAAATAAGAAAAATCTTTACTCAAATGGATTGTCACAATAGCTGCAATTATGAAGATGACACAGGACTGGACAATGTCTTATGATGTTATGCAGAAAGTCCCCAAGAATAGGAGTTTACTCAAAGACAAGAAAAATACGTTTGAAACTAATACCTCCCATAGTAACCAATGAGCTGGCATTATGACATTTTCTCTGCTACAGTTTAAGAAAATACATATTCAATAGTATGAATCGATATTTTACAGAATGGATAAATAATTAAAAAATATATTTAAAAAAAGGAAAATATAAAATCCAACCAATGCAGAAACAGAAAGGTAGGGCTTTTCTTCACCCTCTCCCCACCCTCATCAAGAAGACTCAACAAGTATTTAAAACAATTTATAGGCATATGTACAAAAGGGATGGGATTTTTTTTTATCTTTTTGTCACAACATGAAGAGAAAAAATAGACAAGATGAGTGTAAATGCATTTTTCACATTCAGAAAGAATGACAGACTCCCTAGTGGCTCTAAAAAAGAATAAAAATGTGACCACACAGAAAACAAACCAATGGAGGACATTCATGCTTATGGACTATGAGAACAACAGCAGTGAGATGGAGATGGAATGTTAGAAAGATTGCACATCTAGAACAAGGAAGTGTGGATGACACCTATCACTTTTTCCTTCTCTCCCCTCCCCCTCTTTTTTGGATGCTTACAGGGTTTTCCTTGTAACATAAGTGCTTCTTACATCATGGAACAACAACAATAAACGAGTAGCGGTTGCCTTTCTCCAGTTGTGTGTACAGTATGTGTGAAAAAAAGGGGAAATGTTTTCAGGAACTGTTCTTTGTTTCATAATTGGAACCACCAGTCCTGTAGGCCCCGAGCATCCCGAGCATGCTGGTGTGGTGTCAGGAAAGCCCGTTGGTACACATTGTTGATTGTTGTTACAGAAGACTGAACTGTTCTGGATATCTAACAAAGACATGAACAGAGTCAACTGTTTTCCAATGTGGTTGTCTGGTTTTTATGGTCCTGCTGTATACTTTTCCATCTTTTGGACAGCAAACCTTTTCCTATGGTTTGCAGTTTGACGTTTAATTTAGTGCTGCTCTGCAAGGGAACTTCATGTTGGTTATTGCCACCTTTTTGTTAACTTTTCAGTTTTGTAGTGTAAGGTTTAATAATAAAAACAAAGTTCTTTGGAAAAAAAGGAAAATAAATTATTTATTTCCCTTATGAATAAGTGAGGAAGAATGTGGCATCAGGATTGGAGGAAGTGTCATCAATAACTTGTGTTATGCAGATGACACAACCTTGCTGAACTGTAGTCTTGCAAGAACTGTAGTCTTCAATATGGATTGAAGTTCAACATCAAGAACACAAAGATCCTCACCACTGGGTCAATTGACAGCTTCATGATGAGCAGAAAAGGGACTGAAATTGTTGACAGCTTCATCTTGCTTGGTTCCACAATCAACACTCTTGGCACCAGCAGTTAGTAAATCAAAAGACAAATTGCATTGGAAAGTTTGCTGTCAGGGACATCTATAGAGTACTAAAGAGCAATGATGTCTCTCCTGAGACTAAGGTATGCCTGATCTAGGCCCTGGTATTCACAATTACTACTATGTATGCATTAAAGAACTGGACAATAACTAAGGATGATAGAAGAATCAATGCCTTTGAGTTGTGGTGCTGGAGAAGAGTATTGAACATATTGTAAACTGCCAAGAGATCAAACAGGTCTGTCCTGGAGAGGGTGAAACCAAGCTGCTTCCTGGAGACAAGGATTTTGAGGCTCCATCTCATATATTTTGGGCACATGGCCAGGAGGAACCAGTCTTTAGAAAGGGACATCATGTTTGGAAGGATAAAGGACAACACAAAAAAGGAAAATCCAGCATGAGATGGATTAACCCAGTCACTGGAGAAATGAGATTATGTCTGTCAGACAGATTAGATTGACTCAGGATACAATAGGTTTCAGGGCTAGTGTAAACAGGATCCCTATGAGTCATAGGCCGCTCGATGGCACATAAGAACAACCTTAAATTGCTATCAAATCTAAGTATTTTACTAAACTCATTTATTTTCCCAATTACTATTGTTTTTGTGTACCAGCAAATTGGAACCAACCCACAGCTGACCCTGCCTTAGGGATTGCAGTGCAATTTCTTACCACAAAATATTTCTTTTTTTAATAGATGATTCTAACCAGTCAGTCACTTCTGTCTCAATCCCCATCCAATAAGGCAATGATAAATTGTAAAAGAAGGGCATAAATGTGAAGTTAATTACTATAGTGGCTTCTAAAAACATTAAAGTTTTAAAAAATATTGACAGTGAAAGCAAAAGTAACCTGTATTCCAAATGTCCCGATTCATATTCCTGTTTAATATCTGTGATTCGAGGTATTTGGCAGTTGAGCCATTTCTGATTAAAATTCATCTTCTGACCAAAATTGACCTTTAAGCTTGCTGGTTTTGCATATTTGTGTGTTTATACCCTGGTAGAATGTCTCTAATGAGCTGTGAGTCTTGGGATTATATTGTATTTACTGAGACCAAGACATATGTGTTCTCATCATGAAAATATTTATTACATACTTTTTATGGTGTCAAAATTTTGATTATTTTGTTGTTTAGTTTTATGATTTAAATATAAAACAAATGTCTAAGACAAATTCAGAAGTAATATTATTTCCTATAAGACAAGCTGATATTTTTAAAGCATTAATTCACCTTGATTAAAAATGTTCAAAATCAGAAAAAGTATAACATGGACAAATAGTACTGGCACCTTAGGCAAATTTTATCAAAATAAATCATAATATAGCATAGTAATAATATTGAGCACATTATTAAGAGAGACTGAAGTAAGACAAACTGATTTTAGGTGAAGGAGAAATTGCTGAAAATAATGTTTTAATACAAGGACTTATTTAAAGATTAATATGAACCTCTAGTAATAACATTGAAATTAGTATTTTTTTCTTGTGTCTAAACAGATGCATTATTATACATATGGTGTACTAATATAATGATATATTAAAATAATTATCTCTAAATAATTGTTGAACCTACATCCTCTCATATTTAGAGATTACTTTGCAGGTTATACTCTACACACAGCACCTAATGTATGGGATGGATGAGAAATTGAATAAAAAATGTATTATGATTGTCAAAAGAATTCTTGCTTCTTAATTTTTATAACTTCACTTTGTTGAATAACAGAGATCCCTTCTTGTTGTTGTTATGTGCCATTGAGTGACCTGTGACTCATAGAGACACTATGTACAACAGTCTGAAACTCTGCTTTATCCTATGCCAATCTTATTGTCTCTGACACACCTACAGCCTTACCCCAGTTATAGAATCAATCCATCTCATTGAGGGTCTTCCTCTCTTATGTTGTCTCCCCACCTCCTTCCCAAGTGTGATACCCCTCTCTAAGGACTGGTCCCTCTTTACAACATGTCCAAAATATGTCAGACAAAGCCTCTGAAATTTGCCGCCAAGGAGCTGCCTGGTTTCACTCACTCTAGGCTGCACCACAGTCAAAGGCACCAATTATCGTTCCATTTTCTCTAGATATTGTCCAGCTCTCTGATGCATAGAAAGTAATTGCAAAGACTATGGCCTGGATCAGGTGCATCTTAGTCTCCAGACTGACATCATTGTTATTCAGTACTTTGGAGAGAGACTCAACTTTGCCTCACACGACACAGGTATGCCCACAATTCTCAGAAGCCTAAGGATCAAGGTGGAGCCTTAAATGCTTTGGAGAACAAGGCTGAGAGGCAAAACACAGTGTAGAAGGTAAAACAAGGAGCAGGAGGCAAAAAGAGGAACAGAAGGTCATCACTCAGCTTCGCCCCCCCACAACACAGGTATGTCACAGAGATCCAACACATCTTATTTTTAAGTTAATGTATGAATTAGTTTATACCTTATCTGATTCAACCAAAGGATAGCAATTCTGAGACACTTGGAAATAATAGGCTAGAAAATGGGACACCGCACATTTAGTGTACTTGGTATCAACAATTCATCTGGTCTTTCATATTCAATTGGTCATTAATATTCAATGTGTCAAATCCATTCTTGAAATGTTTTTTCCACCCAGTAGATATTGATTCAAGGTCTTGTTCTTATCGATGTATTTTCATTTTCTTCACTTTCAATTTGAATTTACTTATAAGCAGTGTCAAAAAAGAAAACTTCGGGAATTGATAGAATATCAATTGACGTTTTCCAACAACAAGATGTTACCTACCACTGGGCTAATTGGCAGCATCATGACAGACAGAGAAGAGACTGGGTTGATAACAATCATAGCTTGCTTATCTCCACAACCAACACTCTCGGAACTAGCAGTAAGGAAATTAAAACATGAATTGTTGTTGTGTTGTTGTTATGTGCCGTGAGACGCTTGTAACTCATAGTGACACTATGTAGAACAGCCCTAAACACTGCTCTGTCCTGTGCCAATCTCATTGTCTCCGATACACTCATCCCTATTGCCTCAACCACCAAATCAATACATCTCCCAGAGGGCCTTCCCCTCCTGCGACTGCCCTCCACCCTCCTAAGCATGATGTCCTTCTTCAAGGACCGGTCCCTCCTTACAACATGACCAAAGTATGTCAGATGAAACCTTGCCTCCAAGGAGCAACCTTCTCCAGGATGAATCTGTTTGTTTTCTTAGCAGAATTACACTGTGAAAATCTGTTGTCAGGAACTTCTCCAGAGTGATGAGAAACATATCAGTTAAAGACTAACATGCCCCTGAGCCAGGACATGGTCTTCATTAAGTATTTGCTATAAATCAGAGAGCTGGACCATGACTAAAGGTGACAGAAGAATTGATGCCTTTGAGTTGTGGTTCTGGAGAAGAGTCTTGAACTTACCATGGACCACCAAGAACACTAATAGGTCTGTCTTGGAGAGGGTGAAACCAACTTTGTCTTTGGAAGCTAGGATTCTGAGGCTCTGTGTCACATATTTTGGGCACATGGCTAGGAGTTACCTGACTTTGTAAAAGGATATATATCATGTTTGAAAGGGTGGAGGAATAGTACAGGAGAGGAAGACCTATGATGAGATGGTTTTATACAGTAACTGGGACAATGGGAGTGTTTTAGAGTCAGAAAGGTTCAGGATAGGGCACGTTTTAGAGCTATTGTACATAAGGTAGCTATGAGTTGGAGACAACTTGATGGCACAACAACAGTCTGGCTTATCAGGTTATGTCAAAAAATTTGGAACAAATACACTTGGTCAATCTACTCAAATAAATATATTTGTCCTCATTTAAAAAAATAGATGATATAACAGACTGTGAAAATTATCAAACAATATCCTTAAAATCAATTAAAATAAAATGTTGGTGATGACAAAAAATAACTGACAATACAGTGACAGAGAATTTTCAGATTTTCATGCAGGATTTAGTAGAAAGCATACCACAAGAAACATCATTGTGGATGTTAAATGCATCTTGGCTTATGGCAGAAAACACTAGAAAGATGTTAACTTGTGTTTTATTGATTATGTAAATGCATTTGATTATGTGTTTCATAAGAAATTTCAATGTGTTCTTCCTAGGATCTCCATGTATGACAACTGGCTTGATGACACCTAACAATAAATGACAATAATGTGATAATTTTTTCTCAGGAAGCTTCAAAGAATGTCTAAGAGAAGATATCTTATAATGCAAGAAGAGGAAAAGCCCTTATTTTTTAAATTTATATTATCAGTACATGAACTATTTCTTTAGAATATATATATATATTTTAAAGATAAATAAACACCACCCACTACATTTAAGACCAGTTTTACATGAAAGTATTTCATGGGCTAAATCATAATAAGGGAGCTCTGGTAGCTAGTGGCAAAAGGCTACACTACAATTCTGAAGGATCGTGATTTTACTCTACTTGCTGCTCCATGGGAGAAGGAGAAGAATGGACAATCTCTTCCCATTTGATTAATTGCCTCTAAAAATCCACCAGGGGGTCAGCTTTGGGTTGGTTCTGACTTGACAGAACGCAACAGCACCAAAGCATAACAAAGACAATTTGTTATTTATTATATTTTTTCAAGGCAATGGGTGTTGGTGTATCAGAATTCGTGAGACTGGATCAGGACAGGGCAGAATTCAGGGCTGCTGTACATAGGGTCTCTACAGGTTGCTAGTGACTTAACGGCACATAATAACAACAACAACAACAACAGCAGTAGCAGCACCTTTTATACCTGTCAAAATTAGTGTAAAAATTTAATTATATTCTAGTCACATATTATTATGTTTGTTTCATTAAATTACAAGCACTTAATAAATTTTACATCTTTTTTACTCTCAAAATACAGATCTTTCTGATTCTAGTAGCCTAGAAAACAAATTTTAAATGTAATTTGAGCTATACTCTTATATTCTGTCTTTAAAACTATCTAATTTATCCCTTGTAACTTATCCCCAAAGGCATCTTCCCAAAAGCAATTCTACTTCCATCAGTCAGTCAGGTCTGACTTTCATCTATTTTCAATTACACAGTTCACTCTAGAAATGCCATTCCATCTGTCAAGCTACTGAAAAACTCTGTTTTGTCTCACTTTACTCTGTTGTGTGCAGTCCAGTCAGAATTGATTCATAACTGAGCCTCAGGTGTATTTTCAGAGGTAGTAAATCACATGGGAGGATATTGCTAGTCTTTTCCCACAGAGCTGATGGATTTGAACCTCCTCCCTTTGGGAGTGCAGTGCAAGTTCTTATCATGAGGCCACCAGATGCAAATCCATTTTTCTTTTACCATACTACTTTCATCATTGTGTTTCTACTAGCCATACAGTCATTAATTTAAAACTCCTCCAGTGAGGCTATTTCTCTGTTCAAATTAGTTCAACTTTGTGACCATAAAATTTTATTCATCTTAATTAAGATAATCTTGAATACATCATTTATAGAGTATGTTAAATAAAACAAAAAGTCCAATATACCTGTGCTTCACTTCAATTTCCTGGTTTCCTCTCAATATCCTCTTTTAATTGATGTAATTAGTAGTTATTTCTGTTTCTCAATACTACATAGATGTAACAAGTGACCCTTAGCAATTTTTAGCACATCGATAAAGTTGTAATGCTCAAAACCTCTTTAGGTAGTTTATTCTAAAAATCATGAACTTTCAGTTTACTTAGAGCAGTAATTACAGAAAGTTTGGTTGTTTTGCTTTTTTCTTTTTGGTTACATGCATTTGTTATTTTTTCCTGAACTTTTCCCTCCTTCATAACCAGAAAGATGGTATGGTGTTAGCTTAAAGTTTGGGTTTTCTGGCAATTATCTTAGCCCCTCTGCTTTCTGGCTACCTTAACAGTAGGTAAATGGTCTTGCAAATCATCAACAGGTGTGGACCTGAGATAAGAGAGAGTAGTTCCCACACTGGGTAGCAAGACTTGAAAGCAACTGGTGGAAACCCATGATGAAAGCCTGACCAGAGGGAGACCCAGGTGAGAGTAAGACCCTGGTAGTGATATACTAGTGATTGTGGAGCAAAATATGGCCTGCGGCTTCTTGCATTTGTACTGGCCACAGTAAAGGTTTTGCTATATACTTGAAGAAGCAGGTGACATCCATATTCATCTGTGGGTCCACAAAAAATATCCAACCCAGTGATTAGTATAAATAGGTGCAGTAGCATGGGGGCTGGCATGTCTGACCTAGCAATTATTTGGTTCTATGGATATTATTGATCAGGACAACTCCCCTTTATGCAGCGAGTAGAAGTCAGACTTGGCCACCCACATATTGCCCCACTCCTGTTGCAGACGAAAAATGTGAAAATTCCATTATATGTAAAACTGCATATTTTTTTTTTATTTTTGCCATAAGTCTGCTGTTAGGGACCTCTCTAAAGTACTCAGGAGCAACGGTGTCTCTCTGGAGACTAAGGTGTGCCTGATACAGGCCATGGTCTTTGCAACCACTTGTTATGCATCAGAGAGCTGGACAATGACTAGGGAGGACAGAAGGAAAATTGACGCCTTTGAGCTGTGGTGCTGGAGAAGAGTATTGAATGTACCATGGACTGCCAAGAAAACAAAGAGATTCATCCTAAAGAGGGTTAAACCAGGCTACTCCTTGGAGGCAAAGATTCTGGGGCTTCGACTGACATACTTTGGACATGTTGCAAGGAGAAACAGGTCTTTAGAGAAGGACATCATGCTTGGTAGTGTGGAGGGTCGGCGCAGGAGGGGAAGACCCTCTATGAGGTGGATTGATTCAGTGACTGGGGTAATCAGGATGGTGTGTCAGAGGCAATGCGATTGGCACAGGATAGAGCACGGTTTAGGGCTGTTGTACATAGGGTTGCTATGCGTCACAGACAACTCGACGGCACATAACAACAAACATTTCTTTTTCACCATAAGACCTAGGAAAAGAGTAAAAAGAGATTTTTACCTAAGACAAAAAATAAATGAATCAATAAATAATTTAGTAATCTCATTAGATTAAGCTATGTTCTTTCCATTCATTTTGTAAAAGATAAATAAAATCTTTGCCAAGATTTAACACTATCATTTCTTAAGTTCAAATATTACAACTTTGTATCTATTAATTTATTTTGTTTTTCATCATTTCGTAAAACCTCTGATTAATATTGTTGGGCTTTTTTTCCCTGAAAAATAACAAAAATCTTTGAAGCAAAATTATAAATTTTATACCAATTTTTTTGCAAAAATATATGTATTGAATTTTTATTAGACATCTAAAGTTTATTTTATGTTATCAGAATAAAAGGAAACATCACAGTTCTTATGGATTGGATGATTTTCCAGCATTAATTTCACTTGTAAAGGGCAGAAATTGTCTTTATAGTCAGATAGTTTATTATTAACTCCAGATCTCCTGGAGCAGTGATGATTTGATGAACCCTTGAGACTATTGCCCCAAGATAATCTATAAAAGGTAAATCAAAAATTATGCTTTTTATTTTCTCAAAAACCACACACTAATTTAACATAACTTTTAAAAAATATGCATTGAAAGTAATGATATTTTAAGAATTGTCTATATGAGATCAAACTGAATGGTAACTCAATGATTATATAGAAATTTTAGAGAACAAAAGATGCGTGTTTATAAGGAGGAAAAATTAGGTAAAAGTGAGAATGACAAAAAAATCACAATGTCACTAAGTTGTTATTATAGTAGTAGTAGTTGTTGTTGTTATGTGCTGTCTAGTGGAGTACTACCGATAGCAATCCTACAAACAACAGATCTGAACCCTGTTCTGTCCTGTGCCTTCTCCACACTTCCTGATATGCTAGAGTCCATTGCAGCAGTCACTGTTAGTCAACCTCGTTGAGGATCTTCTCCTCAGCAACCGTGAAGCTAGCTTATGTCCCTCTCCAAGGAATAGCCACTCCTAGTAATATGCCCAAAGTTTGTGGGGGAAAGTCTCATCATCCTTGCCTCCAAAGAGCACTCTGGTTACACCCTCTCCAAGACATACTTGTTTGTTCTTTTGGCTGTCTATGGGGATGTCTATGGTTCACACAGTCAAATTCCTTTGCATTGTCAATAAAACACAGAGTTACATTCTTTTGGATCAAATTGAATGGTTTCATTGTTGAATTGGTGTGTTTTACTCTACATATTTTAAATAACAATTTTTCAAAAAATGAATGAGCAATAAAAAATACCTAGGAATTTTAACTCAGTATAAATTTTTGTTTCTACAAAACTTTGTGGCTGTTATGTGCCACTGAGTTGGAACTGGCTCATAGCAAACCCTTCAATGAGTTTTCAGTTGTTATAAATCACAGAAAAAGATTACCTGGAGCATCTGGTGAACTTGAACCACCTAATTTGGGCTTGGCAGTGCAACTTCTTGTCACTATTCCACCAGAGCTCCCTAAAATACTGTATTATATCTTACTTATTTAGATGAGGAACTACATTATATATTAATTATATCAATACTTGAGAGATTTTGCTTTTGATTCCTTAAGAAGAAAGAATTTAGGAAGAAAATCTCAAAATCCTTAACAATATTATGTGCTTCTACTTTCCATCATGTTGTTATTGTTGTGTACCAATGAGTTTGAAACAACCCATAGCTGCCTTCCAGTGGGGTAATTATTCTCGTAAGAGTAGATTGTCTATCTTTAGGCAGAACAGCTGCTAGATTTGAACCGTTTGCCTTTGGGATTGCAGTGCAGTTCTTCATTATTAGACCACCAAAGCTCTCTTCCATCATATTTGAGCTTTGTTCCTTTTTGCCTTTTCACTTATACTCATTTTACAGGATGGTCTTTTTTCAGCATAAATATGAAGAATTGTTCATGGCAAAGAGGTCATCAAGATTAATCTGTAGAAGTCTAATATACTTCTCTACCTAGTTTGTTTAAGTATAGTTTTATTTTAATATATTAG
The DNA here is from genome assembly GCF_000299155.1 of Elephantulus edwardii. Classification (NCBI taxonomy): domain Eukaryota; kingdom Metazoa; phylum Chordata; class Mammalia; order Macroscelidea; family Macroscelididae; genus Elephantulus; species Elephantulus edwardii. Next base: position 17,796,201 of record NW_006399770.1, read on the forward strand.
CACGTAAACATTTTTGTACCTTTTTATGACAACAGGAATTCTATAATCTCTGAGTGGAGTAATTATGAGATACATTGTATGGCTGGTTTGCAAAAGTATTTGTTAGCTGATATTTTAAGAAAAAGTTTGTCAACCTTTGTACTGTGGTAACTGACTGTATCAAGCAAATTCAACCATTGTACTAATTATTATTAAAGACAAGTTAAAATATATAACAACAAAGTGCGCACACTCAGCATTGACTGTGATACTTGGGAAATCAATATAAACAATAAACCCTTAACAACACAGTTCTTGTTTTTATGTGCTACCAAGTCACTTGTGACTCATAGCAACTCTATGTACTACAGCCCTAAACTTTGCTCTATCTTGTGCCAATCTTATTGTCTTTGATACACCTTCTGCATTACTCCAGTCACTAAATACATTTCATAGAGGGTCTTCCTCTCCTACACTGTTCCTCCACCCTCCCACATATGACACCTTTCTCCAACGACTGGTCCCTCCTTGCAACATGTCCAAAATGTATCAGACAAAACTTCAGAATCCTGCCTCCAAGGAGCATCCTGGTTTCCCCCTCTCTAGGATGAGCTTGTTTGTTTTCCTAGCAGTCCATGCTATATTCATTACTCTTCTCTAGCACCACAGCTCATAGGAATCAACTCTCCTTTTATTATCCCTAGTCTTTGTCCAGCTCTCTGACACATAACAAATAATTGCCTGGATCAGGCACACCTTAGTCTCCAAACTGATATCATTGCTCTTCAGTATTTTGGAGAGGTCCTGGATAGCAGACTTTCCCAATGCAATTTGTCTGTTAATTTCCTGGCTGCTGATACCAAGAGACAAAGAGTGTTGACTGTGGAGTCAAGCAAACTGAAGCTGTTAACAATCTCATCTCTTCATCTTCTATCATAATGCTGTCGATCTGCCCAGTAGTGCGAATCTATTTTCTTAATGTTGAGCTTCAACCCGTATTGAAGGTTACAGTCCTTGACTTTCTGCAGCAAGAGTTTCAAGTCCTCCTCAGTGTCAGCAAGAAGAGTTGTGTCATTTGCATAACACAGATTGTTGATGAGTCTTCCTCCAATCCTAATGAACATGTTTTCTCATACAGCCCAGCATCCCAGATAATGTGTTCTGCATATATATTGAAAGGGTGTGGACATAAGACACATCCTAGGCATACACCCTTCCCAATTTTTAACCATGCAGTGTTTCCTGGCTCTGTTCTGATGACTACTTCCTGGGCCAAGCATAGATATAAGCACAATTGAGTACTCTGGAATTCCCATTCTTCTCAAAGTCAGCCACAGTTTGTTGTGATCCATACAGTCAAATGCCTTCACATAGTCAACACAGATAGACATTTCTCTAGTACTCTCTGCTTTCAGCCAACATCTATCTAATATGTTATTATTATGTATTGTCAAGTTGACTATGACTAATAGCAAATTTCTGAACAACAAGTCTATACCCTGCCCTATCCTATGTCATATCAGCTCTGATACACTTAAGACCATTGCTTCAGTCAATTCACCTCTTTGAGGGTCTTTTTATTTCACTGACCCTCTATATTGGAAAGTGTGATTTTCTTTTCCAAGAACCGTCCTCTCTTAGCAACATACCCAAAAAATGTGAGACAAAATTTTACTATCTTTGCTTCTAAGGAACAGCCTGGCTATACTTTCACCAAGACTTTTTTTTTCTTCTTTTAGCAGTCAATGGGATATGGAAGCTTATTTTCCAATATAGAGAATATGTATGATTGCTTTAATTGTACTGTAATGTTATATATCATATGCCATCAAGAAGGAATAAATTCATCCAGTGGATTTTCAGAGAAAGTGTATCTCATGGGAGGAAATTTCCCATATTTCTTGATAGGACAAACTGGTAGTAAAATATATGCCTTTGGGTTAGGGTGTAGCTCCTTCTCACTAGGCCTCCAAAGTAATCCTGGTTTCTTTTGAAAAATATTTTTATACCAAACTTTTTTTATATTAAAGTATATGCAACTTAAATTATTCCATTTAATCTACTGTGAAATCTGGTGGCATTTCTTATACTTACATGCTGGTCAATGATCACCATTGTTGTTTTCAAGGTTTTCTGTGACTCCATACAGAAACACTGTATTCATTAATCAAGGATTTTCCCCTTCTCCTCTGTATTAAGTTATTGATAATCTCTAAACTGTTTTCTGTTTCTATGGATTTGCATCTTCTAGCTATATTATATTCGCATAATATGGCAGTTGCCCTTTTAAATTTTCCCTATTTTATTCATCTCAATGGTCTCAATTGCGTATGAGTAATTTATGGTCTGACCCACAGTCCACACCTGGCCTAGTATTGACTTCCGGTATTGAGTTTATTCAATGATTTCTTCCACAGATATAGTCATTCTGATTTCTATACAGCCCACCAGCTGAGATCCATCTATATATATCTCATTTGTGTCTTTTAAGAAAGGCATTTCTGATAATTAGAGCATTGAAAAGACAAAATTCGATCATACTATTTCCAGCCTCATTTCAATAACCAAGCCCATATCTTTCAACACCTCTTTCTCCCTCACTGTTCCAGCTTTTGCATTCCAATCACCAATTACCATCAGCACATCTTGGTTGCATGTTCAATCAATTTTGTACTGCAAGATATGGTAAAAATTCTCAATATTTTATTCTTTGGTTCTAGATGTTGAAGTGCATGTCTGAAATAACCATCAGTCACGTTAATGGGCCTACCTTTTATGTGAATAGGTAATATCATATCACTCACAACATTGTATTTCATGATAGAAATTGATTTTTTAAAATATTTTTATTTTATATCGGTTTACTTACAAAGTTTGTATACATTGTTTGTCACACCAGATCTTTCCCATTTCCTTTCCACTTCTGAAAGAGCAGGCCTCTGAAAACCCTATGCACAATAAAAAACATGTAGATAACAGAAAGGGCAAATGAGGTTGAGCTTTCAAGTAAGGAAATACAAAGGAGGAGGAACAGTTGTAAGCAGACACTAGTGACTGGGACATGGAATGTGAGAACCATGAATGTAGGAAAATTAGATATCGTTAAGGAAGAAATGGAATGCATAAATATTGACATACTAGGCATTAGTGAGATGAGATGGACTGGCATAGGGCATTTTTAGTCAGATGATCATATGGAGATGAAAGGGTGAGGAAAAATGGAGTTGCTTTCATAGTTAAAAAAGGCATTGCGAGATCCATCTTGAA
>NW_006399770.1:17801580-17823064 GCF_000299155.1 Elephantulus edwardii
ACCTTTGAGCTGTGGTGCTAGAAAAGAGTATTGAGAATACCATGGACTGCTAGGAACACAAACAGATTCATCCTAGAAAGGGTTAAACCAGGTGGCTCCTTGGAGGCAAGGATTCTGAGGCTCTGTCTAACATAATTTGGACATGTTGTGAGGAGAGACCGGTCCTTGGAAAAGGACATCATGCTTGGGAGGGTGGAGGGACGGCGCAGGAGGGGAAGGATCTCTATGAGGTGGATTGATTCAGTGACTGGGATAATCGGGATGGGAGTGTCGGAGACAGCGCAATTGGCACAGAACACAGCAGAGTTTAGGGCTGTTTTACATAGGGTCGCTATGAGTCACAAGCGACTCGATGGCACATAACAACAACAACCCTTCACCCATAAAATTATACAGTCCTATCTTTAACACACCTCACCCCATCCTTATCCTTCTGCTCCTGCCCTCCTTCTCTTGGATTTTATAATAATGGTCTTATACAGTATTTGTCCTTATAGGATTAATTAGTTCACTTACCATAATGCTTTACAGTCCCTTCCAAGTTAGGTAGTATTTTCAAAATCATTGCTCCTACATTTTGCATAGTATTCCATCATGTGAATGTCCCATAATTTCTCAATCCATTCAAATTTAGTTAAACATTTGGGCTGGTTCCATATTTCTTGCAATGGTGAAATGACTGTACCAAAAAGAACTGCTTGATACTAAAAACCATCAGGAAATACTAACTGAGCAGGAGTCAATGGTAATGAAGGAGGAAGTGAAAGCTGCATTGAAGGCGTTGGAAAAAACATAAGGTCCCAGGAATCGACGGTATAGCATTTAATTTATTTCAATCAACAAATGCAGTCTTGGATGCATTAACCAATCTATCCCATGAAATTTGGAGGATAACTATCGGATAAATGGATCAGAAGAGGTCCATATTTGTTCCCACTCCCAAGAAAGGTTATCCAACGGAATGTGAAAAATATTGAACAGTATTATTATTATCATATGCAAGCAAAATACTGTCAAAGACCATTCAAAAGTAGCTAGAACAACACATAGATAGGAAACTGCCAGAAATTCAAGCAGAATTTAGAAGAGGCCATGACACCAGGGATATCATTGCTGAAAGTAGAGAATACCACAAGACTATTTGTGTTTCATTGACTTGCAATGGCTTTTGACTGTGTGGATCATAACAAGTTCTGGTTGACATTGAGAAGAATGGGAGTCCTAGAACACATAATTGTGCTTATGTGGAAGCTATACCTGGACCAGTGAGCTCTCCATACCTATTTAATCTGCATGCTGAGCAAATTATTCGAGAAACTGGACTCTGTGAAGAGAAATGTGGCATGAGGGAGACTCATCAGTATCTGTGTTATGCAGATGAAACAACCTTGCTTGCTGAAAGTGAGAAGGACTTGAAGTACTTTTTGTACCAAATTAAGAAATAAAGACTTCAATATGGATCGCATCTCAACATGAAGAAAATGAAGATTCTTAGCACTGGATTGATAGGCAACATCATGATGAATTGAGAAGACTGAAACTGTTAACAACTTTGTTTTATTTGAATCCACAATTAACACCCTTGGTTCTAGCAGTCAGCAAATAAGGAGACACACTGCACTGGGAAAGTCTTCAGTTATGGACCTCTCCAAATTATTGAGAAGTAATGATGTCAGATTGAGGACTAAGGTGTGTCTGATTAAAGCCATGTTCTTTCTGATCACTTGCTATGCATGTGAGAGCTGGACAATGAATAAGTATGGCAGAATAATTGATGCCATTGAGCTGTGATGTTGGAGAAGAATATTGATCATCCCATGGACTGCCAAAAGAAAAAACATGGCTTCAAGAAGGTGCAGCAGAGTGCTCTTTGGAGGCAAAGACGATGAGGCTTCACTTCACATACTTAGGGCATTTTCCTAGGAAGCACCTATTTCTTGAAGAGGGACATGATGCTTGAAGAGTGAAAGGTTGGTGAAGAAGAGGAAGATTCTTGACCAAATGGATTGGCATGGTGACTGCCATAATGGGTTCTAGTGTGTCAGGAAGTATGAAGATGGCACAGGCTGGATGGGGTTCAGATCTGTTTTTTATAGGATTTCTATGAGTTGTACTCAACTCTATGTCACCTAACAACAACAAATGTCTCAATGTATTTCCATTTTGGTTTTGAGTTGGAAGAGAGGCAGTAAATCACATGGGACGAGATTTCTTAACCTTCTCCATCAAAGCAGCAGATGGATTTGGACTCTTTATCTTTAGGACTGCAGCACAATTTCTTAGCACGAGGCAATCAAAGCATAGCACTAACTACTTTTCTTTTTATTTTAATGTTGCAATTGTCTATGTATACATTTATTGATGAAGTTTTGGATTGTTTCTCCCTTTGATTATTATGAAAAATTCTACAATGAGCATTGCTATGTTGTTGTTGCTAAGTGCCGTTGAGTATAGATGACTCATAGAGACCTATGAATGAAAGTCCTGAACAATTGTATAACTTTCGTTTCTCCAAGTTCATATAGTTTCCAAACGTAAACATTGATGTACAATGAATTTTATGCTTAATTAAAATTATTATAAACTCAAAATTTAAAATAAGTAGATTTTTACAAAGTCAGCACACATAATTTTTTACTCTTTGATAAAAGAGAAGTTTCTTTTTTATATTTTAAATTATATTATAGATACTGCTATTGCTTTCACACTGATAATATTTGCAACACAGCTAGTAAGAAATGAATTTTTCTTAGCCATCTGTCTTCATTTTTGCTCCACTGGAGGAGCTGGATATAAAATGTTAACATTCATACCTCTTACTAGATTGTAAATAATTATGTTGTTAGGGAAAAAGAGTAAAATACGCATGTTAAGTTCTAGGAAGTTATGATTTTCTTAATAAATCTTCATCAAATGCAAGAAACAAAAAGTAATTTTTCTTTTTATCAACAGATGATATTGACTGTATCTCTAATCCATTTCTCAATGCCTTCTTAGACCTGTACTTGATTCCAATTGACTTGATATTTAGTATTTTATCCACAATTCCAGGCCTCATCTAAAATGATAGTGCCTTAAAATTCATTTTAGCTCTATGATTTTCATTTAAGAGAACTATACAACTTGGCTAAAATGGGTCTTTGGATAGAAAAATCCTATTCTCTGTGATTACACCATTATTAAAATCATAGTCTATCTCTTCTGCTAGAAATCAACTATCTTCCATTTTATGAAATGAGATGGTAAATCTACTTAGGGACTTGTAAATGTCTAACAACTCTAATGTGTTAAGGACACGGAATTTGGGACTAGTCCTTTCACATCTTGAACGTTAACTTCATTATTAGCTATATGTAATCCTTCCCTGTAGGATTAAGATCACTATTCATAAAGTGAGTTATAATATTTTAAAATTACCAGGTGTTAGATAATTGTTATTATTAATATATCTGGTGGCAAGGTTTTTCTTTCAAAACTTGGAATATATTTTTAAAATTATGGTTAGAAAATAGAGATTAGCCCTAATATTGTTGTGTTGCTGTTATGTGCTATTGAGTCACCTACAACAATACATTGTGACCCTATATAGAATAGCTCTGAACCCTGACCTATCATGAGTCAATCTCAATCTCCTCAATACACATACCTTTATTATTTCAGTTACTGTACCTATCCATCTCATCTGGGGTCTTCTTTTCTTGTGGTGTCCACCTAGCTTTCCATGCGTGGTGTCCTTCTCCAAGGACTAGTACCTCCTGGCAACATGCACAAATCACAAGATACGTAGCTTCAAAATCCATACCTCCAAGGTGTAGCTTGTCTTCACCTTCTTCAGAATAAATCTGTTTGTTCTTTTGGCTGTCCATTATATGTTAAACACTCTTCTCCAGCACCACAAATCAAAGGCATCATTTCTTCTTATGTCATCCGCAGTCATTGCTTCACTTTCTGATATATAGCAAGTAGTTGAAAAGATCATGGCTTGAATCAGACACACTTTAGTCTCTTGACTAATATTATTCCTCTTTAGCACTGTAAAGAGGTCCCTGATAGCATATTTTCCCAATGCAATTTGGTTTGAGTGTCAAGAAGCTGTTGCTGTTGTTCTGCCCATGAAATGTCCCTCAAAGGAGATGCAAATTACATGTATAAATACCAGAGCGTTTTACTGTCCAGAATAATTCCATATGTGGAGACTCTCTCCCTCAGTAGGAAGGTGGCGAGGGAAAAAGTCCCAAGTCACCCTCCCCCCCCCATTGTTTTTAAGGCCTTCCTGGGTGCTACTGCCAGGACAGGGAGATTGGGAGCATCGTTGGTGGGCCAGGGGATCAGTCATGTGGGTCGGCTTTTGATGGACTAGCTACTTTACCCGCCTTTACTCTTTTTGTGTCATGTAGACACTAGTTAATTCTTTACTTTGCAAGGACAGGTAAGACTTTACCCAGCACATTTTGTTTTGTTTATTGTGTTTGCTTTAAGCTAAGATTTTTTTATGGCCTGCTTCTGCTTTTAGCATTAATGTTTTTTTTTAAAATGGGGTTTATGCTGTCCCCTCACTATAATCCCAAAATCACACAGTTCTTCTCCCATGTAATTAACTGCCTCTGAAAACCTGTTGGAGGGTGAGCTAAGGGTCACTTCCCACTTGACAGTACACAACAACAACAAGTTCCATCGGTGTTGATTGTGGATCCGAGCAAGCTTTGTAAACAATCTTAATCTCTTCTACATCTATTATATTGCTGCCATTTGGCTCAGTGTTGAAAATTGAGATTGCTTTCTTGATATTCAGCTTCAGTCCATATCAAAGACTGTAATTCTTGACCTTCTGCAGTAAATGCTTCAGGTCTTCCAGAGTTCCAGCGAGCAACATTGTGCCACCTGCACAACAGAGGTTATTGCTGAGTCTTCCTCCAGTCCTGACTCCACATTCCTCTTCATTGAACAATTTAGTCCACATATAGATCAAGAAGGTATGGAGGTAGGATACATCCCTGATGCTCTCTTTTCTTGATTTTGAACCATGCTGTGTTTCCTTGCTCTATTTTGATGACTGCTTCCTGGGCCATGTATAGGTTTGGGGGAATGTTTTGGTTTTGGGTTTTTTGTTGCTGTTGTTTTATCTTTAAAAAAATTTTCTAGTTTATTTACAAAATTTGAATACATTGTATTCCATACCAGATTTGTCCAGTTTCCCTCACCTCCATCCATCAAGTTGTACAACCCTATGATTAATCCCCATTCCCACACATCCTCATCCCTCTGCTTCCACCCCCATCCCCATACTCATTCTACAATAATGGTTTTATGCACTATTTGTTCTTGTTGGACTGAGTTAGTTTGCTCAGCATAATGCCCTTCAGTCTCTCCCAAGTTAGGTAGTAATTTCCATATGACCCAGTTATTCCACCGGTTGGGAGATACCCTGAGAAAATGAGAACTGAGGCACAAACGGAGACTTGTACACCAATGTTCATAGCTGCATTATTCACCATAACAAAAACATGGAAACAGCCCAGATGTCAAACCACAACTGAATGTATTGAAAATTATAGTACATTCATACAATAGAATACTATGCAGTATGCAGGAACATGTATAGGATATTCATGAGCACAATCAGGTGATCTGGTATTCCCACTCTCCTTAAAGAAATGTGTTTACATAGTCAATGAAACACAGATAGACATTTCTCTGATATTCTTTGCTGTCAGCCAAGATACATCTGACAGGGGCTATGATTTCCCCAATACTACAGCCTCTTTTAAACCCAGCTTCTACTTCTAGCAGTTCTCTGTTAATATGCTGTTCCAGTAATTTTTTAATAATCTGCAACATGTTTTTGCTGGCATGTGATATTTGTGATATTGTTCAATAATTTCTACACGCTGGGATTTTTTTTAATGGGACTAACTATGGGTCTCTTCCAGTTAGTTGGCCATGTAATTGTCTTCCAGAATTTTTTGCCACAATCTGGAGAGCACATTTAAGACTGAATCTGTTTGTTGAAATATATCAGTTGGTATTCCATAAATTCCTGGAGTCTTGTTTTTCACTAGTTCTTTCAGAGCAGCTTTAATTTTCTCCTTTATCACCATTAACTCTCGATCATCATATATTTCTGTATAAGCCAGTTCTTTCTGGTGTAGTTACTCAGTGCACTCCTTCTACATTCTCTTGATGAATCCTGGATTTTTCAGTATTCTGCTCCTAGCATCCTACAGATTGCCACTTGAGGCTTGAATTGTTCCTCAGTTCTTTCAGCTTAAGAAATTCTGAGCAATAGTGAGTTTTGATTTTCAGGCTTAAGGTCTTCGCACATTTCATAACAACTTGCTTTATCTTCCATGATACCCTTTGAAATTTTTTGTTCAATCCCTTAACTTCCTGATTTCTTCTCTTTGCTTTGTCTTCCAGTGTTATACTGTAATATTCACAGTCTCTTCTGACATCCATCTCAGTCTTTTCTTCCTTCTTTGTCTTTGTAATGATCTTCTTCATTATTCATGAATCATGTTCTTGATCCTCTCTCAGCTCCTCTGGTTTCCATTTATTAGTGTGCAAGGCCTCAGATTCAGGTGTGATACATTCAAGGTCAAATTTTGGTTTCTGTGGATTTGTTCTATTTTTTTCAGCTTCAGTTTGAACTTCCTTATGAGTAGTTGATAATCTGTTCCACAAACAAATCCTTTGGTGAACTCAAGAAAATAAACAAGATTATTGATACAAGGAATATAAAAATATTTTTTACATTTGCCAAACACTTTAGGTGACTTCATTTTAAAATTGACGTTTATTGTATTTCACAAATAGACACATTGTTATGATTTATTTTATGTTATTTATTTACCTAAAGATATATTTCTTAATGAAAATATACAACACTCCTCTAAGTCATGTTTTTATAATGTTGAATATCATCTCATTGAATAGTCAAAAGACACATTTCACCCATCATCCCTAATAGCACTATTGACATTTAATTTGCCAATTCTCTTTGGTTGGTTTTGATTAATCAGATTGAAAATGATAGTTTTCTCAGTAAATTTTTTATCTTTCAAATAAATGTTCCTCCATCTGTTTATAACATCATAATAGCTAGCTAGCTGTCATATTCATTACTGTAATATGTGCTAGATAATGTTGTGAATATGTCATATTAATAAGTCATTTGTTTTTACAGCAAATAAACATCATTATTTCTACTTGTTGATTAAGTCCTTCTTAGGTACTGAGAAAGTAAGTAATCTGTTCAAGTCAACAAAAGGGACCCAGTTCAAATCTACCAGCAGCTCCTCTATTGTGATTTACTTCCTTTGAAAGCCCTCTGTTGGGTCAGCTATGAGTAATTTCTGATTCAAAGGCACATAAAACAATGACTTCAAGGTCACATAGTTAAGAAGAGACAGATATGCCAGTTGAACTCAGCAATTTCTCTACAACGTTTAGGACCATAGAGTGCATTATACTATCATTTATCTTTCAAATATCTGGAATGTCAAATTAATGAGTAGTGTAGAGATGGTTATAAATTTTGTCAGCACTTATGTGGAAGATATTCAAGGCTTATTAATCATATTGTCTCTGGAAGCAAATTTTATACAAAGTGTGTAGATTGTATTTTTGTCATTGCTTTATGCCATTGAGTAATCTGTGACCCTATGTACAATAGATCTGAACTCTGCTCTATACTGAGTAATTCTCACTGTCTTTGACACACTTACCCACATTATCAAAGCTACTGTGTCAATCTGTCTCAACCAGGTTCTCCTCTTCTTGTTGTCTCTCCACTTTTCCAAGCATGATGTCTTCCTCCGGTGACTGGTCCTTCTTGGCCACATGCCCAAAATATGTGAGATGGAACTTCAAAACCCTTGCCTCCAAGGAGCAGCCTGGTTTCACTATCTCCAGTATGAACCTGTTTGTTCTCTTGCCAGTCCATGGAATATACTGAAGAATATCGATACTCTTCTCTACCACTACAACTCAGAGGCATCAGTTGTTATATCAACCCTCCTCACTGTCCAACTCTCTCGTGCATAGAAAGTAATTGTGAAGATCATGGCCTGAATCACGTGCACCTCAGCTCCAGGGTGACATGGTTGCTTTTCAGGATTTGGAGAGGTCCCTGATAGCAACTTTCCCCAGAGTGATTTGTCTTTTGCTTTTTTGACTGCTCGTGCCAACAGTGTTGGTTGTGGTTCTGAGCAAGCTGAAGTTTTGTTAACAATCTCAATATCTTCTCTTGGTCTTCATGGCGTTAAGCTTCAATCCTTATTGAAGACTACAGTCCTTGGCCTTTTGAAGTAAATGTTTCAGGTCCTCTTCAATTTTGACATGCAAGGTTGTGTCATCTGCATAACATAGGTTGTTAGTGAGTGTAGAAAAAACAAGGGACATGTGAGCAGCACTATAACTTACCTTTACCAACTTCACAGGGGGAAACTATCCCCACACACAACATCAATAACACAATTTCCATGAGATCACACATGTCCCTCACATCCCCATGCCTCTTTCTACTCATTTCAATACCAATCTTACTACTTGGTTAGGTACAAAATCTAATATGATAGCTCACAGACCACAAGAACCATATAGGGGGAGTCAAAAGGTTATAATTCAGATTAACAAGAGAATACAGTCAAAACAGCTCCCAAAATGTACATGAACGCACCTCATCCTCAAGCCTCATGGCTCTAAGTGTTTTCAAGTTCTCAATCCTGCAAATATTGGCTTCCTCCAGAAGTGTCCAACAAAGTTCTAAGTTCTCCCACTATTGACTTTCACCCAGTTGTTCAACAAAATTCTCAGTCTTCCCAATATTGGTTTCCTCTTCATACCCACCCCCACTGAAGTTCTTTCTCACATCATTTCTCCAGTTCAGCCATCACTACTGCTGCTACTGTCCTAAAGCATGTTCTGCATTTCAGGTTGGGAGGGATTGCCTTCCTTTTCTGGAAGAGGAAAATTTTCTACTGGTAGGGAAAAAATTCTGTGTCTTCATCTAGAGCTCTCCAATTTATTGGACAATCAATACCCTTTTAGAATGTTAAGACTGGCCAATCTCCTTGTGGTATCGTACATAGTCAATCCCTTTCTGAAGAGACCAACATCCTCATCCCCATAGTCCTGCCTCTCTGCATAACAACATCAAATAAAGGCTAGAGAAGTCATTGAAATATAAATTCCATAATGAGTCTTCCTCCGATCCTGATCCCAAATTCCTCCTCAATGATCTATTCAGCATAGAGTTTGAAAGAGTATAGATGGAGGACACTTCCCTGTTCTTTATTTTGAACCATACAGTGTTTTCTTCATCTGCTCTGAGCACTGCTTCCTGGTCCAAGTGTATAGCATGATCCAATGCTCTGGGATTCCCATTCTTTCTCAAGGTTAGCCACAATTTGTTGTGATACACACAGTCTAATACCTTTACATAATCAATGAAGCACAAAAAAACATTCCACTGATATTCTTTGCTTTCAGCCAAGATTCATCTTACATTAGCAATAATGACTGCTCCTTTAAACCCAGCTTATTTTTCTGGAAGGTTTCCACTCATACACTCTTACAGTCACTTTAGGATAATCTTGAACAGGATCTTGCTTGCATGTGATATCAGTGATATTGTTCAATAATTTCCACACTCTGTTGGATCACCCTTTTTTGGAATGGGAGCAATGTGAATCTCTTCCAGTCAATTGGCCAGGTAGTTGCCTTCCAGATTTCTTGGCAGAAATTCGTCAGCACATGTAAGACAGCATCTATCTGTTGAAATATGTCAATTGGTATTCCATCAGTTCCTGGAACGTCATTTTTTTGTAATTCCTTCAGAGTAGCTTAAACTTCCTCCTTCATCACTGTTGTCTTTTTTTTTTCATGTATTTATTTTATATTCTATACTGGTTTACTTACAAAGTTCCTAAAGTTTGTATACATTGTTTTCCACACCAGATGCCTCCCTCTACCTAACAAACTGTGTGACCCTATGATTAAGCCCTTTCCCCTTCGATCCTAATAATCCTCATACTTGTTTTACAGTAATGGTCTTATACAGTATTTGTCTTTATGAGACTAAATTAGGTGGGGTTATTTGATTTTATCCCTTTGCTTTTCTTCCCAACTGAAATATAAAATTTGGAGTAGTTGTTTCTGTATCTATTAAGACACTCTGTTATAGGTAATAAGGAATTCTCTGAGTTTTAAGACATGTTTCTATGTTTTAGAAAGTCACTTTTCAATAATATAGTTTTAGGGAAATAATTGTATATTTTAATTACCACTTGTGTGACTTTCATCCTTTCTCCAGGTTTATAGGGTTTCAGGAGGCAAGCTATTTATGGAAGTGCATGCCACTCCTGCTTCCAAACTTCTTTTAATTGGGGAGCTCCACCAAACACTGTCCATTATGGGTAACCATTATCTCTTTTGACACATTGGTGTCACAATACTCTGCTTCACAACAACCACAGGTTATCTCTGTACGGCAAGTGGAAACACCAGGGTTATAGGACCTAGAAGAATGTTTGACCAAAGAAAATTAAAAATAGGCCAGAAGGCCGCAGATTCTAGTCACCCACCTTTGACTTGGTAGCATCACTTTTGGTCTACTAGGCCAACTGGTCTCTCTCTATGTTGTTAGTGCCGTAGAGTTATAGGTAACTCATGGTGTCTCTATGAATGAAAGTCCTCAATACTTTCGTGCTACTAAGCCAAAAACAATTAAAGGCAGGCCTGAGGGCTGAGGAGTAGAGTCACCCACCTTTGGCTTCGGAGCATGGCTTTCCGTCCGCTAGGCCCACTGCTCTCTCTTTCTATGCTATTGGTGGTAGTGGTGTTGTTAAGTGTCGTTGAGTCGCAGGTGACTCATAGCAACCCTATGAACGAAAGTTCTGGACACTTCCTGTATAACTTTCGTCCTCTCTCCAGGTTCATAGGGTTTCCAGAGGCAAGCTATTATGGAAGTATATGCCACTCCTGCTTCCAAGCTTGTTTTAATCCATAGCCATAGTCTTCACAATTATTACCAATGCATCAGAGAGTCGGGCAGTAACTAAGGACAGTAGAAGAATTGATGCCTTTGAATTGGGATGCTGGGAAAGAGTATTGAAAGGTCTGTTATGAGAACAATCAGGTTTGACTTGGAGAGAGTGAAACCAGGCTGTCTATTGAAGGCAAGGATTTTGACGCTCCATCTGACATACTTTGTGCATGTTACAAGGAGAGACTAGTACTTGGAGAGGAACATCATGCTTAGAAAGGTGAAGGGACAGTGCAAGAGAGGAAGACCTTAAATGAGATGGGTTGGTGAGTCAGAGACAATGAAATTGGGAATAGGGTTCAGAGCTGTTGTTCATAGGGTTACTATGAGTCAGAGTCAACTATATGGAATATAACAACCACCACCATAGTGGTCTAGTGATAAGAGACTGTTCTGGAATCTCAAAGGCACATAATTTGAATCTACCAGTTGCTTCTCAGAAGGATTAATATCAATATCATTTGACTCTCAATGTTATTATTTGCCTTGAGTCAGAACCAACCCATAGCTGACTCTCTAGTGGGTTTTCAGAGGCAGCTAATCTCACAAGATTGCCCATTCTTCTCCCGAGAAGCACCTGGTGGGTTAAAAATTCATGCCTTTGAGATTGCAGTATGGCTTCTGAGCAGTAGGCCACTAGAGCTCCCTAGTTTCACTAGTTTATGCTAAAAATTTGAAAGAAAATAGCATGGCAAACTGACTGGAAGAGATTCGTATTGATTCCCAATACTAAAAATAGATGATACAAGAGAATGTGGAAATTATGAACATCATTAATATAATTAAGATCACATGTAAGTGAAAGTTTGCTGAAGATTAATCAGAAAGAACTAGAACAGGAAATTGAGATTTCTGAGTAAGGCAGAGTGAGAGTCAGATCTGGACATGGCAGCCAACCTGGTAGCAATAGTAACAGCATGGTTCCAGCCATGAAGTGAAGGTGGTGGAAGACCAGAGACCAGTGTGAGACACAGCTGAAATAGTTCCCCTGCCTCAAGGTATCAATATCAAGAGCCTTGGTTAGAGATTAATGATGGGAGTTAAAGAGGGCAAGTAATTGTAAAGACTAAAAAAAATTTGTAACATCTACCTAAGCATGGGTCACAGGTTAGATCAAGGATCAGAAAGATAGAAGATTATCTGACCACTGGTTGAAAAGAAAATGTCTTAATTGAAGAATTGTATCTTAAGTGATTTCAATTTAAATTATAACCTGTTACTTCTCTAATATTTCTGTTATCTGAGATTGTTGTCTATTAGGGCTACAGGACTACTCTTTCTTTCCAGAATGGCCACTGAAATGATTCAACCACAGGAAGCAGAAGCTGTGGCTGCTTCTCTCTGTCAAGGATGTGAAACTGCTCTACATCCTTTCCCAGAAATAGTTATCTGAGGCCCCAGCCCACTTTCTTGTAGAGGTGAGCATTCCCCTTGCCAATTTCCTTCTAAGACAATATGAAACCGTCCTCTTAACTTTTAGTGGGAGCTAGTTTTCTACTTAAGAACCAGACAAGCAGTTTCTCCTCAACAAACTGTTTTTCTTCAAGTGAAGTAGGTTTTGTCCTTCCTTAGTGACCTGACATTAACCACTCCAAGCAATTGAATAACCCAATAGTAGGATACCAAAAGCCTGAGGAGAAACAATTAGTGCTAGAATTAATCAAAGAAGACCTAGGAGTTTGGGAACATGTTTCACTTGATAGGAACTGTTGCATGCCATCAGATTGGAGCTACCTCTTAGGTGACCCACCAGTAGATTTTCAGAGGCTTTTAAATCACTTGGAGGAAATAACCTATTTTTCCCCCTTGGGGGATTTGAAATGCATGCCTTATGGTTAGCAGCACAACTTATCACTAGACAATGAGAGCTCCCTCATAAGGTTTCCTTATAGGAATTAGCTTTGTGGTGTTGAAATTGTTGATGAGAATTTTGTTTAGTTAGTAGAAGTCAAACTCTTCAGCTTTCATACAACTGACTGAAAGAGATCTATGTTTATTCCCATTCCAAAAAAAGATGATCTAACAAAATGTGCAAAGTATGATGAATGTCATTAACGTAATTACCATCACACGGATTTAAAATCTTGTGAAAATTATTCAAAAATGATTAGAACAGGGAACTGATAATGGGAAGAATAAAGTTTAGAGAAGATACCTACTTAGAAAAATTTAGAAAAAATCTACAGTGTGGAGGCAAAAATATTAAACAAAACCACTGTTTCTCTTGACGTAGTCAATGAATTCAATGAGAGCAATATATATTAAGAAGAATAATTAGCTTTTGAACTGAATCATATGAAACTACTTCATAGGAGTCCTAGGGTACAATGTGTTCAACTACAAATCTCAAAATAAATAAAACAACTGATGATAAATGGACATAATTTTGAACTTTCAATGATTTTTCTTGGCTTCACAATGTCCATGGAAGTTGCAATCAAAAACAAAACCAAACCAAAGAAGAAACAAAACAAAACCAAACAAGGTACTATATTGACTTCATTTGGGATAAATGATCTCTTTAAAATGTTGACAAAATTACATTGCATCTAAAACAACAAAACAATGTGTGTATAAACTATTGAAGGAAAAATTAATTTGTGTGTAAATTTTTATCCTAAACACATTAAAGTGTTAACCAAAGAAAGAAACAGCAAAGATGTAATTTTCAGCATAAAATGTGCCTGAACCAAATAATTGCTTCATTATCTTCATATAGCTTCAAACACTGGACAATAAATGAGGAAAACCAAAGAATATATGCCTTTCAATTATGGTGTTAGTTTAGAATATTAAATATTCAATGTACTACCTATACAAAGATAATTTCTGCTTTGGAAGGTATACCCAAAATGTCCCTTAAAAACTAGGATAATGAAATTTTATCACATTCATTTTGCATATCTTAGGAATGTAACAGTCCCTGGAGCTGGACAATGTACTTGCTAAAAATAGAGGGTCAGTGAAAATGAATATTATCAATGAGAATGATGCTTATAAAGGCTGCAACAATGGACTCAAATACAGTAACAATTTCAAGGATGAAACAGAACTAGGTAGTGTTTCAGTCTCTTGTAGTAAGGTCACTAAAGAGTTAGAATATACTGAAAGGCACACAAAAACAATGTATTGTGTATCACTATTTTTTTTTATTTCCTGCACTATATAATGTAAAACTCATTGGGGGATTGTTTCTTTTTAATTGCTGAATTTCAGTGCTAATAATAAAATCTGAAATGGAGTGTACATTTCACAAAGTATGCTTTCCATAAAGGAAGAAATAAGAAAGGAAGAACTGCAACTGAGATAGATTTTTCTTCTGTCTCATTGGTAATAGTTGTGTCCTTGATAGATCTCTTGGTGACTGAATGAAGAAGATATTATAAAATGAACAATGGAATAATTTATAGAAACTTTGGAGGCATTTTCAATATTGCGGCTTATTCTTTGATCAACATGTTAATCTTTCTATTACCTGTTACACATTTTTTTAATAAGATCTTTTATTTTAATTGTGATTTTAACAAAGGTTTACAGAAAAGTTAGAATTTCATTCATTCATTCATTGTTGCATGTTTTACTTCCTCACCCTCTCTTCCTCTTGCCTACGTTGACTTTTTGTTTTATGCTAGTTTATTTATAAACTTCAAATACATTGAGTTTGAAAACATAATCTTCCAATTTCCCTCACCTCCCACTAATCAAACTGTACAACTCCATGATTAATCCCTCCCTCCCCCGTACATCCTCATCCCTCTGCTTTCACCCACTCCCACCCACTTGGATCCTTATACTCATTCTACAATAATGGTTCAATACAATATTTGTCCTTGTAGGACTGAGTTAGTTCACTCAGCATAATGGTCTCTAGTCCCTCCCAAGTTAGGTAGTAATTTACAAAATCATTGCTCCTGCATGCTGCATAGTATTCCACTGTGTGAATGTACCATATTTTCTCAATCCATTCATTTGTGGTTGGACATTTGGGCTGTTTCCACATTCTTGTGATGGTGACTAATGCTGCCATGAAGGCTGGTAAGCAAATCTCCGTTTGTGCCTCAGTTCTCATTTTTTTCAGGATATATTCTAAATAGTGCATAAGTTGGGTCATATGGTATTTCTTATATGCAGCTTTTTCAGGAAGCACTAAACTGCCTTCCAAAGTGGTTGTACCATTTTACAATCTCACCAACAATGTGTAAGAGTTCCTTTTTTGCCACATCCTCTCCTGCATTTATTATTTGCTGCCCTGTTAAACTTTGCTACTGTTACTGTAGTGAGATGGTACCTCATTGTGTTTTTGATTTGCAGCTCTCTGCTAGTGATTTGGAACATTTCTTCATGCACCTGTCTGCCATTCGAAAATCTTCCTCTGAAAATTCTTTCCATGTTTTTTTGCCTGTTTCTTTATTTGGGTTATTCGTCTTTTTTCTTGTGAAGGCTCAGGAGGATTCTGCAAACTTTTATTATAAGACTCTTGTCTGAGATGGTTTTATCAAATTTTTGTTTAAGATCAGTAGGTTTTCTTCTCACCCTGTTGGAAAAAGTTTTTGATGCACACATGGATTCAATCTTTAGAATGTCTCATGAATCAATTGTATCCTCTTTAGACTGTATTACTAGTTGTATTTGGCAGTCTCTTTATACCTTGGACTAGTGCTTCTAAACTTGATCCCAGTTTGTCTCTGATGAACTTTATTATTTCAGGCTTTAATCCCAGATCTCTGATCCACCTTAAGGTGATTTTTTTATGTGGTGTGAGATTTGGATCCTGTTTGAGCTTTCTGCAGGTGGAAATCCAGTTTTGTCAGTACCATTTGTTGAAGAGACTTTCATTTTCCCATTTGATAGCTTTGATTTTCTTGTCAAATACAAGTTAACCATATATACTTGGTCTATTTCTGGGTTCTCAGTTCTGTTCCATTGGTCTATGTGCCCGTTATTGTACCACTATCATGCTGTTTTGGTTACTACTGCTGTGTAGTAAGATTTGAGGTCAGGGAGTGCTATGCCTCCCACCTCATTTTTGTTTCTCAGAAGTGTTTTGCTTATTTGGGGTATCTTGCCTCTCTAAATATATTTGCTAATTTCCCTTTAATTCTCCTTGAAAAATGAATTTTGGTATCTGGATTGAGATTGCATTGAACATGCA
Source organism: Elephantulus edwardii (assembly GCF_000299155.1). NCBI lineage: Eukaryota > Metazoa > Chordata > Mammalia > Macroscelidea > Macroscelididae > Elephantulus > Elephantulus edwardii. The sequence goes on from NW_006399770.1 coordinate 17,817,777, forward strand.
CATTGCTTTTGGTAGGATTGTCATTTTCATGATATTGAGTCTTCCTATGCATGAACAGGGAACATTTTTTTTATTTCTTTAGGTCTTTCATTGTGTTACAAATTTTGATATCCACATTGCTATAAAATGCATTCTGGTGGTCATAGTCTACTTTGAAATGACTCAATAATTCAAAGCCTATAAAAGGCATATGTAGAAATGTTCTTTACAGTAGTTCTTAAATGTATTTATTGGATAACAGTACTTAACAATTTTTAATAGGAAATGGACTATTAGATATTCTTGCTGGATCCCTTGAATAAGTGATTGGATGATCCATTAGCCATTAGCTCTTTGAAATTTGGATCAAGATGCTTATGAAGGTTAAAATTAAAGCAAGCATAGTCAAGTGTCTTAAAATCTACATATGATCATTGTGATATAAAATTGAGAATGTCTTTCAAATAGCATATATAATTCTGTGATTTTTTTCAGTTTAACACATTATATAGTTGCATTTACATATTTAAAAGTTGAAGTAATTTTCAATATTCCACTTTGTTTTTCATAAAATGGAACATTTAGTATAAAATTTTCATTGCAAGTCATTTTCCATATCATGTCTATCAGTGTATCTTACCTGTGAAATTAATTATTTCCTTTCAATGATAATTCATCTACACATTTATTCTAAAAATGGCATACTGGCAAAATTTACAGTTGTTCCAGTCTACTCAATCATATCTTCTCTTATGTGTTGGCATTGTGTGACATTCTACTTTATTTAGCTCTTAATTGCAGAGAGAATTACTTTGTTCTGCAGATGAACCTCTCAATCATGTAGCTTAACTATATATTGAAGTAGTAAAAAATTTTATTCCTTAGTGTTTCTCACTTCTTAACAATATTGAAAGGCATCTTATAGCATTGTTACTTAAATCTTAATTATTTGGCATCTGACATTTTCAATAAAGATAAATTTCCTTGCAAAAAAAACCCCATTCTATTGAACCCAGCAACACAAAGATAAAATATTGATTTGATCTGTAGAGATTTCATTGTCTTCAGTGAAGCAAATAATATTCAAAGTAAAAGTCACATAGAATGTCACTGGAATGTTAACTGGCTAGAGTTGAAAAATAAATCATTCCTGAAAGTAATGAAGCTGTTAACTTGATAAAGAATTTTTAAAACATTCTTAGAATAATTATAACTTTCAGATGATAAAATATTAACTAAGGTTTTAAAAAACAGAAATTAATTAAACGGCAGTGAACAATAGTAGATATGCTGAATCACATTAGTGTCAAAGTTGGTCTGTAGAGTGTATTTTCTTCACTCTTTGTCTATTTTACATTACAATCTATATATAATTTATACCAGTAGTGTTGGTAGAGTTAGTCAATTAGTTATCTATATTTTTAAAATTTAAGGAAATTGTTCTTGTTAGAAAAGCCACTATTCCTTTTTTTTTCTTTCTTTGAAACCCATTTATTTATTTACATTCTGAATCTTTGTAAATATTGTTAAACATCTTTAAGACAGCATGACTAATCTTTTTAAAAATATTTCTATAAATTGTTATATCCTTCAACATCAAATATTTAAAAACGAACATTCTATAAGGGGTAGTTTATTAATATCTAGTCACTTTTACCTTCTGGAACTCTAGTGGCCTAGTAGCAAGAAGCTGTGCTGCAATTCTGAAGGCACTGGGTTTGAGGCCACCTACTGCTCCACAGGAGAAGAAATAGATAATCTGCTCCCATGTGATGAACTGCCTCTGAAAATCTACCAGAGGTGGTTCTGACTTTAGGTGTGCAACATTTTTTTTACACTATATAGTGCTTTTCTTTGTTTTTTATTCCCTGTTACTGTTATTGTGTGCCGTAGATTCAGAACTGATCCATAACTTATTTTCAGTTAGGTTTTCAGAGGCAGTTCATTGCAAGGGATGAGATTGTCCATCCTTCTCCCTGAAAGGCTTGTTCCTTCAATGTCTGTGCCTTTGGGATTGCAGTTCAGCTTCTTGAAACTGTTCCACCATAGCTCCACAAACATATGATCCCTATCTTTTCAAACTAAGTATATACTAGAAAATAAGAGCGTTAAGTCTATCACTGAACCTGGAACTATTTGATAGAAGGTAAAGTAAATGTCTTACCAAAGGTTAAAAATGCTAAATGAGAATTAAAAGAAGATTGACAGTAATAAATCAAAGCTGTGGGAGGCATAGCACAAAACTACATCACAAGTAATCAAAACAGCTTGGTATTGGTAGAATGACAGGCAAATATACCATTGAAACAGAATTGAGAACTCAGAACTGTACACATCTAACTATGATCAACCGATAATTGAAAAGGAAATAAATTTATCAAATAGGGAAATTACAACCTCTTAAACAAAAGGTGCTGGCAAAACTGGACTGTTATCTACAGAAAGCTGAAACACGATCCACATCTTACACTGTTGTTGTTGTTGTTGTTATGTGCCGTCGAGTCGCTTGCGACTCATAGCGACCCTATGTACAACAGCCCTAAACTCTGCTCTGTCCTGTGCCAATCGCACTGTCTCTGACACTCCCACCGCCATTATCCCAGTCACTGAATCAATCCACCTCATAGAGGGCCTTCCTCTCCTGCGCTGTCCCTCCACCCTCCCAAGCATGATGTCCCTCTCCAGGGACTGGTCCCTCCTCACAACATGTCCAAGTATGTTAGACGGAGCCTCAGAATCTTTGCCTCCAAGGAGCCACCCGGTTTAACCCTTTCCAGGACAAATCTGTTTGTTTTCCTAGCCGTCAAAGGTATTCTCAATACTCTTCTCCAGCTCCACAGCTCAAAGGCATCAATTCTCCTTCTATCCTCCCTGGTCCTTGTCCAACTCTCTGATGCATAACAAGTGATTGCGAAGACCATAGCCTGTATCAGACGCACCTTAGTCTCCAGAGAAACACCATTGCTCTTGAGTACTTTGGAGAGGTCCCTAACAGCAGACTTTCCCATGGCAATGTGCCTTTTAATTTCCTAGATGCTGGTGCCAAGACTGTTGACTATGGAGCCAAGCAAACTAAAGCTGTGCACAATCTCAATCTCTTCACCATCCATCCTAATGCTGTCAATTGGTCCAGTGGTGAGAATCTTTGTCTTCTTGACATTGAGCCTCAATCCTTATTGGAGGCTGCAGTCCTTGACACTCTGCAGCAGGTGCTTCCTCTTCAGTTTCAGCAAGCAGGGTTGTGTCATCTGCATAATGCAGGTTGTTGATAAATCGTCCACCAATCTTGACCCCACATTTCTCCTCATAGAGCCCAGCCTCCCGGATAATCTGTTCTGCATATAGGTTGAAAAGGTATGGAGATAGGATGCATCCCTGGCATACGCCCTTCCCAATTTTGAACCATGCAGACTGTGTAGATCACATTAGAACGATCAAGCGTTCTGGGATTCCCATTCTTCTCAGAGTTAGCCATGGTTTGTTATGATCTACACAGTCAAATGCCTTTGCATAGTCAATGAAACACAGATAGACATTCCTCTGGTATTCCCTGCTTTCAGCTAAGATCCATCTAACATCAGCTACAATATCTCTAGTACCATGACCCCTTCTAAACCCAGCCTGAACTTCTGGTAGTTCTCTGTTGATGTGCTGTTCCAGTCGTTTTTGGATAATCTTCAGTAAAATCTTGCTTGCATGTGAAATCAGTGAGATTGTTCTGTAGTTTCCACATTCTGTTGGGTCACCTTTCTTTGGGATAGGAACAAATATAGATCTCTTCCAGTCAGTTGGCCAAGTGGAACAGATCATCTTACACTATACACAAAAATCAACTCAATATGGTTCAGGGACCTGGGAGTAAAGCCCCAAACCATAAAGTTCATAAGAGACATACTGGCATCAAGCTTAGAAAGCCCAGTCTGTGGTATAAAGAGACTGCCAAATACAAAGAGAAATGCAAAATCTGAAGAGGATAAAATTGATTAATGGGGCCTTCTAAAGATTATGTCTGTGTTCATAAACAAAACAAAACAAAACAAAACAAAACAAAACAAAAAAACACTTTTTCCAACAGGGTGAAAAGACACCTACTGACTGGGAACAAACATTTCGCAATATCATCTCAGACAAGGGTCTCAAAATGAACTTTACAGAATACTTCTGGGCCTCTAGAAGGAAAAGACTGATAATCCAAAAGACTTGGAAAGACTTTTCCCTGAGCAGGACATTTGGATAGCCAATAAACACATGAAGAAATGCTCCAAAATACTGGCAAAAACCACAATGAGATACAATCTTACCCCAGTAGCAGTGGCAAAGTTTAGCAGGGGAACAAGCAATGTTGAAATGTTGAAGAGGATGTGGCAAGAGAATAACTCTTATATATTGTTGTTGAGATTGTAAAATCGTACAACCTCTTTGGAGGCAGTTTGGTGTTTCTTCAAAAAGCTGAACACAGAAATTCCATATGACTCAGCTATTCCACTGCTTGGAATATACTCTGAGAAGAGGAGAACTGAGGCACAAACAGAAACTTGTACAACAATGTTATTCACCATAACAAGAACATGAAAACTGCCCAAGTGTTCAACCACAATGGAATTATGGTACATTCACAGAATGAAATACTATGCAGCACGGAGGAGCAATGATTGTATAATTTACTACCTAACATGGAAGGGAATGGAGAGCATTATGCTAAGCAAACTAACTCAGTTTCATAAGGGCAAATACTGTATAAGATCATTATTGTAGAATGAGTGGGAGGATGAGATGAGGGGACTTAATTTTAGGGTCACAGAATATGATGGGTGAGGGAAGGATGGGTAAAGGAAAAGAGAAAAATTCGGTGTGAAAAACAATGTATATGAACTATAAGAACTTTGTAAGTAAACTAGTATAATATTTTTAAAGGAAAAAAATAATTAGTTGATTTTGAACCATTTCATGATGTAGAATATGATCAAGGACCAAGATAGTGAAGGAAGAAGATTGATCTGCAAAGATAGTTCGAGTGAAAAATAAGTCTCCAGGAATTAAGAAAACAACACTCGAAGTTGTTTGTTTCAGTAATGAAATTTAGAAAGCCAGCCAATGAACTGTAAGAGATGCACTATACACTGGAGGAAGAACTCTGATGCATTAGTCTGTAAGGAGTTGTGCTGCTTATAATAAGTGTAGTTCAAATGGAATTTAAGTCAGAAGACTAATGCTTAATCACTAGATAACAAATGCTTGCTTTGAGAACATGGTATTATTCTCTAGTAAAACCAACCATACACCATCACTACCAGCATAAATTTATTACT
>NW_006399770.1:17823564-17832866 GCF_000299155.1 Elephantulus edwardii
AATAACAAGTAATTGCAAAGACCATCACCTGGATCATACACACCTTGGTCTCCAGAGTGACATCATTGCTCTTCAGTTCTTAGCAGAGGTCTCTGACAGAAGAATTTTCCAATGCAATTAAGCTTTTTTATTTTTGGCAGCAGCTTGAGGTGTTTGGAGTCCCAGAGGCCAGAAAGATTGAGATATAAGCTATCACATCAAGGGCTGGATAGGGGAGATATGTGTTGAGTGGAGTAGGTAGGAGTAGAAATGAATGCTGATGGAGCAGGAAAATGATGGATCAAAACACATGTGCCAAGGGTGGGGACAACACTGAATCTAATCTATTGATTATCTTTACAATTAAGAAATTTCTTTAATGCGCTCTTTTCTGTAAAATGCTTGTCTGTCAGATAATGTTCTAAATCTGAGCATTCAAATTAAGACAAACTAGGAAGAAGGATCAGGATTGGCCATCCACTTCTGAAATAGGAGACCTTAAAAAAACCCTATATACAATAAGATTTAGACGAGCAAATATGGCAACTGAGACTGAGCCCTCAGGTGTGAAAACCCAGAGGAAGAGGAACAACTGTAAGCAGGCACCAGTGATTGGACCATGGAATGTGTCTCAAAAAAACCCTTCTAAGCTCAATGAAAAGGAAAGAGTTTGAGATACTTTGAACCATAATAATTTTAAAAAGAAAGGGCAAAACTTATTAATAGGCGGTAATAAATATATGAATTTTCTTCTGTCAACATAATTTCTTTTCACAAGCATTTTCCATTTTATTTTAATTTTATATTGTTTTGCATAGAGACTTCACGTATACTGTGCTTCATTCATGTATATTGTGTTTCATATTGTTGTTATTGTTGTGTACCACACAGATGGTATTGAACCATAACTGACCCTCTAGGTAGTTTTCAGGGCAGTTAATCACAAAGGAAGATACTGGTCATCCTTCTCACCTGGAGTAGCTGGTGGCCTAGAACCACACATATCTTCAGGATTGCAGTGTGGCTTTTTGCCACTAGGCTACCAGAGCTCCCCGTATTTCATATGATCACCAGTGTACATCGTTTTTTGGTCTGTGGGGTTTTTATTTAAAATACTTTGCCATTCATTTATGCCCATTATTACCTTGTAAATCTTACATTTGATTGTTGTGGATGCTGAGTGTACTTTTAATTTTCTCTTCTACCTCTTTCGCCTTTAATGCAGTTTGAACTTCTTCCTTTGTAATCATTGACTCTTGTTTATATGATGGTGTTGTTAGGTGCCATCAAGTCAAGTATGACTCATATCGACTCTATGAACAAAAGAGCTGAACCCTGTTTTATCCTGTACCGTTCTCTCCCTTCCTGACACACAAGAGCTCATAGTGACAGTCACCATGTCAATCCACCTGGTTGAAGATCTTCCTTTTCTTCCCTGTATCATATCCTTCTCCAAAAATATTCCTCCTAGCAACATGCCCAAAGTGTGTGAGGTGAAGCCTCATCATTATTGCCTCCAAAGAACACCTCTGGCTGTACCCTCTCCAAGACATGTCTGTTTGTTCTTTTGACCATCCATAAGATGTTCAGCACTCTTCTTCAAAATCACAGCTTAAAGGCGTTAATTGTTCTTCCATGATTCTTATTCATTGTCCAGCTCTCAAATGTATATCAAGTATCATAAAGACTATAGTCTGAATCAGATGCGCTGTAGTCCTGAAAATTTCAAGTGTCCATCAATTCTTTTTGATAGAGTGACTATGTACTTCTTCTATCTTCTTTTGAAGCTTCCTGAATAATTCAAAATTTACCTATAGCATTTCTGATTATTGCAACTCGAGTTTTTTAATTTTGTTTTCAATTCTTTCAACTTGAAAAATGATGAGAATCTTTTCCTTTTTGTTCTCCAGTTCTAAGTCTTTGTACATTGCATTATAATACTTGGCTTTGTCTTCTCAAGTTACCCTTTGACGTAATGCTGAAATTATTTTCTGAAATAATTCTCTTTTACTTCTGTATTTATCCCCTTTGTTTTGGTATCTTGACAATCTCTTTCAATTCTCATTGTCTTTTTGACATCCATAGTGGTCTTTTCTTCCTTCTCTGTGTAACAACCTTTTGTTCTCTTCATGGATTATATCTTTGACGTGATCCCATAACCCATCTGTTCTTTGATAATTAGTGTTCAATATCTCAAAACTATTCTGGAGATGATTCTTTAAATTCAGGTGGGATAGCCTGAAATTCATATTTTTGGTTTTGTTGGGTTGTTTCCATTTTCTTTGCCTTAAATTGAACCTGAACCTGAGTAACTGATGGTCTATTCTACAGTCAACACCTGGCATGGATTTGACTATTGATATTGCGCTTCTCCAATTATTCTTTCCAGAGTTATCTAGGGTGAGGTCCAAGTGTAAACTGAGATATAGATGTAACTATGTATGCCTATGTTCGTAGCAGCAATATTTCACAACAGTAAGAATATATTAACAGCCTAAATGCCCATCAACAAGTGAATGGATTAAGAAATTGTAGTACAGCCAGGATGAGATGGATTGATACAATAATTGGGGCAATGGGAGTAGGTATATTGGAATCAGGGAGACTAGCTCAGGGCAGGCTTCAGAGCTGCTGAACATAAGGTTGCTCAATGGCACATAACAACAACAACAACACTGAGACAAAGGGATATTATGCAGCAGTAAGGAACACTGATTTTGTAAAATAGTCTATAATATGGGAGATTCTAGAGAGCATTATGCTTAGTGAAAAATAACTCTGTCTGATAAGGACAAATACTGTGTAAGACTATTTTATAAAAATAGAAAATACCTGAGCAAGATGTGCATAAATGTTTAAAAAGGAAGGGGGAAAGAGAAGGAGGCATAACGGGAGAAAGAGGGAATTTAGTAGAATATCAGAGGTTAGTGGGCAGATGAGGGGGTGAAGGAAGAGGAAAGGTTCAAAGGAGATTTTATAAAATGGGATAATATTAGGCCAAATGGGATAATAACAGAGCAAAAGTATTTATATAAAGTACAATTCATTTGAGTGATTGTATAAAACACATGCATTAAAAATAGAATCTAAATTGAGCTGAGGAAAAGTGTTGATGATGAGTAAGTCATTGGATATACAGAATTTTATGTCCAGCCAAGATTGTGCTTTCTGATTATCACTTCTGCCTTATTATTCCAACTTTTGCATTCCAGACTTGCATTCCGCAATTGCATCTTGGTTGCATGTTTGGTCAATTTCAGACGGCCAAGTTGGTAAATATCCTCTATATCCTGCTCTTTAGCTTTAGTTGTAGGTCCATTCATTTAGATAACTGTTGCATTAACAGATTTCCCCTGTATTTATATGGCTAGTATCCTGTAGTTCAAATCATTGTACTTTAGGATCAATCTTGAAATTCTATTTTTCACTATGAATGCAGCACCATTCTTTCTGGTTTTAATTCCTAGCATAATAGACCATGCATATGACTTTCTGATTCAAATGGCTCATGCTAATTCATGTCAGTTCAATAATGCCTAGAATAAAGATCTTTTTTGTATTCCATTTCACTTTTCATAATTTCCCATTTTTCTACATTAATACTTCACACATTGCACAATTCCACTTTCAAAAAATGCCTATAACTGGTTTTAATTTAAATAACATTTTTATATTATCCTGGTTTACTTGCAAAGTTCATATATGTTGTTTTTCACCCTGGGTCTTTTCTATTTCCTTTACTCACCCCTACATTCACCCATCAAATTGCACGACCCTATGATGAACCCCCCATCTATCTTCACCCCACTGCCCCCACCTCTCACCCTCCTTGGATCCTCATACGCGTTCTACAATAATAGTCTTATACTGTATTTGTCCTTATGAAACTGAGTAAATTAATTTAGCATAATGGTCTCCAAGGCCTCCCAAGTTAGGTAGTGGTTTACAAAATCACTGCTCCTGAGTGTGAGTAGTATTCCATCGTGTGAATGTACCATAATTTCTCAACCCATTTGATTGTGGTTGGACATTTGGGCTACTTCCATGATCTTCCATAGGTGGATTCTGTTGCTATGAACATTAGTGTTCAAGTTTCCATTGAGGCACCTCAGTTCTAATTTTCTTGGGGTATATTCAAAACAATGGAATAGCTTGGTCATAATTGAGTGCCTTCCAATCTTAGCTCTGCCTCTATTACTATATTCCTATCTTGTTCATAGGATTTTCAGATACAGATAACACAAATTTGATTGTTGAAAGTGAGGAGGACTTAAAACATTTCCTGCATAAGATCAAAGAATACAGTTTTCTCAATCTTGGCTGTAATTTATTATTACACACACAGTCAAAAGTCTATGCCTAGACAATAAAGTGCAAAAGAAATTCTTCCGGTATTCTCTAGATTCAGCCAGGTTCCATCTTATATGAATAATTTTATTGGTGGTGCCATGGTCTCTTCTAAAACAAAATTGAACTTCTTTCAGTTTTCTGTCACAGTACTGTTCTAGTGATTTTTGGATAATCTTCAGGAATATTTTGCTTGCATATGATATTAATTATATTGTTTTATAATTTCTCCAGTCGGTTGGATCATCTTCCTTAAGAAAGAGAACAATTACGAATCTTTTCCAGTCGGTCATCTAAGCAGCTGTTCTCCAAATTTCCTTTCGTAGCCTTATGAACACTTCCAGGATGGCATCTGTTAGTTGAAACATATAAATTGGTCTTTCATCTATTCATAGGGTTTTATTTGGTTTTTTTTTTTTTTTGCCAATGCCTTCAGTGAAGCTTGAATTTCTTCCTTCATTACCAATTAGCTCTTGATCATACAGTACTTTCTGAAATAATTGCGTTCCACCATCTTTCGATGTTTCCTTGAAAGTTCGAAGTTTTTCCCATAGTGCATCTCATTATTGCAACTTGAGGCTTGAATTTAGTTGTCAGTTCTTGCTGAATGAGTTCTTCCCTTTTTATCCTCCAATTCCAGTTCTTGTGTATTCCAGTATAATACTTTCTCTTCTCGAGCAATCCTTTGACATCTTCTATTCGACTCTTTCACTTCTCCATTTCTTCCTCTCATTTTAGCTTCTTGACATTCTAGTGGAATTTTCAGTCTCTCCCTACATCCGTTTTGATTTTATCTTTCTCCTCTGTCTTGTAATGATCTTTTGCTTTCTTCACAGATGAGATCCTTAATGTCATTCCACAATTTACCTAGTCTTAGGTAATTTGCGTTCAATAGCTCAAGTCTATCCTTAAGATGATTTTAAAATTGAGATAAGATAAAGTCAAGATCATATTTTGATATTTTAGACTCATTTTCATTTTATTTAACAACAATTTGATTTTGAGCATAATAGTCTGCTCTTCAGTCAGCACCTGTCCTGATTTAAATGCTGAAATTGAAAGTTTCCAATGATTCTTTCCACAGATGTATTTAATCTGGTTTCTGTGTAATCTTTCATGTGAGAGATGAGTAAAGTTACCATTTTTAATTTTTTTATAGTTATTTGCAAAGAATAAGTAATTCAGTATACAAAATTTCATCATTTTATTTTTGGCCTCATTTCTGTTTTCAAGTCCACACTTTTTCTGACACTTGCTTACAAAACTGCACATTGCAAGAGTTGAGCAAGAAATGGCAGTACATTTTGAGTTATATGAAAATTTAATAATTCTTTTAGCATTTTTATTAGCTAAATGGACCTTTTGCACTGTTTATATTTAATGACAATTACCATTTAAACTTATGCTTCATGTATTGTTACATGTAAACTGGTAACTTGTGCTACTTATTAATGAAAGAAAACCTTTACAACCTAGCCTAAAATGGAAAAGCATAATAACTTGTTTGATTCCCCACCCCACATTGTTCACTGTCATTTAGAAAATTAGATGTTACAAAGATAAAAAAAATCAATGAACTAAATAACTCACTTTCCCATCAGTAAAAGTGTGAGACTGAGTTATCATACTTTCTCATTCTGGTGACAACTCTGAATAAATGAGTGGTTGTGCAGCACACTATGCTTGAATAAGAAACACTTTCAACCACTTGGAGAGAATACAAAGAAGTTAGTTAGAAGCTATTTACTTAGCTTCTCCAAGCTGGTGGCATAGTCCATAGGAGTTACACTGGTAAGGTCACACCTCTCTAATGTTTTAAATTCACCAGCAGCTTCTTTGGAAAAAGCTGGGAAATCATCTCCCATCAGATTTACAACCTCAAAGAACTCAATGAAGGGTCAGATTTGAGTTAGTTCCAGATTGATAGCAATACATTTTTGAGAAGTTCAGCTACTTCAGAAAAGAAATCTTAAAATGAAAAGGCCAGTGTTTTGATTAACAATTTTTTTGTTTAAAAATTGTATCTGTAGCTGGCTTCAAATTTGGGGAAAAATACCCATTGCTATTAAAACAGTATGACTAGAAGGCTCACCAGCCCCCCTGGAGCCCGAGCTGGGGAGGCGCTCAGCCCAAGCTGGCCATCATCCAGGAGGCGCGCTTTGCCCAGAGTGCACCAGGCTCCCCTCTGTCCAGCCAGCCAGTGCTCATAACAGTGCAGCGGCAGCTCCCACAGATGATGAAGCCCGTCACCTATGCAGTGGCCGCCCCGTGAGAACCTCCACCTCCCAGCATCCCGTCGTGCAGACGGTCCACGTGGTCCACCAGCTCCCCGCAGGCGCAGTCACCAGCGTCACCGGGCTAGCACCAGCAAGCACATATGCTGTCACTGGACCGACAGTGGTCGCCCAGGCGGCCGTGGTCACCCCTCCTAAAGTGGAGCCACAGGAGAATGGGGATCACCGTGAAGTGAAAGTCAAAGTGGAGCCTCTCCCTGCAATTGGCCATACCCCACTGGGGACCACTGGCCGGGTCATCCAGACATCCCCGTCCACCCCTGTGCAGACGGTCACCATAGTACAGCAGGCACCGCTAGGCCAACACCAGCTACCGATAAAAACTGTAACTCAGAACGGGACTCACGTGGTCCCAGTTGCCACTGCTGTCCATGGACCGGTCACCAGCGCCACTGCGAGCCCCTTACACATGCTGGCGACCCATGCATCAGCGTCGGCGTCCCTGCCCACAAAGCGGCAAAACGGAGAGTCATCAGAGCAGCCAGAACTGAAGCGAATCAAGACCGAGGATGGGGAGGGCATCGTCATTGCTGTGAGTGTGGACGCACCCACTGCTATGCGGGACAAGGGCGTCCAGAAGTAGGACATGCCAAAGGAGGCATCCTCCCGGTGGTCGGGGCCGCTCTTGGACTTGACCCCTCAGCACTCAAAACGCAAACCCGGGTGGCCTTAAGACCCCTGATCTCAAACAACCCACACTTGAAAAAAAACCACACACAGCCAGACCTTGACGGAGCACGGCCTCCTCCCTCGGCACTCTGCTGGCACCTGGGGACAGCGACACAGCAGAGCCCTGAGGGAACGCGGCCTCCTTCCACCACAGCCACAGCCACGTCAGGACCGCCGCCCCTGAGGCCACCATGGCAGCCCCTGAGAACAGTGTTTTGACACACAAGGAGGTAGACTCTTTAAGGGATCCTTTCTTTTAAAAGTAACGGGGTTGTTGGCATTTCAGATCACTCCATTTCTGCGCTGGAAATTTTGGAATCACGCAGTTCACGTGAAATCTCCCCTCGGGAAAAGAAAGGATACTGCTGTTATTGTTAGTTCCCAGCCTGTGGAAAGACTCCTCTTGTCTGTCCTAGTAGAGTTGAGATGACCAGCTCTGAGGAAGCTGCATGCGGGCAGCTGCCTGACGAATGACCCACCTCCTGTGAGGTGACCGAGGCCAGGCTGCATGTGACAGGACCTCGGCTCAGTGCTCAGTGGCCACAGGTGAAGGACTGTTGGACTCAACAGAGCTGCACTTGGGATTTCTTTCTTGATATTTTCTGTTGCTGCTTCTCTGCTCTGAGTAGAACTGGCTTAACAAGTTTCACGTTATGTTCAAAATGACAGAGCTGTGACCACCTCCTTGGAGGAGAGGGAGGTTCCATCATTTCCCACGCACTCTTTCCTGCCTCACAGATCTCAGCTCTCTCCTGATACTGTCTTCATTTTGTGTCATCCCCGGCTCTGGACCCACCTGAGTGTTCATCCAGGTCCCGGGACAACGGCCAGGGCCGCAGTCGCCAGGCCTGGGAGGCCAGTGCAGCAGTCCATGTCTGAATGCTGAGGTGTTTCTGATCCACAGTCAGAACCCTTGGACTTTGAGAACTGCAGCCAGTACCTAGCTGACCCCTCACCTGTGAGCGCAGGAAGGTGGCCAGGTGAGGAGCAGTGACGCCTCAGGTGACCGCAGCCTACCTGCCCCCCCCCCCCTGAAAAAAGCACCTCTTCCCAGAGAGCCCTGGGGAGGAGGCTGGAGCCACCCATGCTGGGGGTCAGCCACGTTGTGATTTTTTTTTTTAATGTCATCATCATAACATTATTTATTTAAAGGTAGTTATTTTGGTATTTAATTATTTTTTAAGAGAAGAACACCCCAACCCCATGGAATGAAACAGCTCAGAATTGTATATTTAGGCAATTTTAAAACATTTCTTATTTACCTAAAGACCAAATATGATAAAAGTGTTGTAAGCATCATGTGTAGAGCACCGTGTGGAGCTGACATTGTCACTGCAGATGTGCGTGCTGAAGATGAGACCGTGAGCCCCCCACACACGAGCTGATCGGGGACTCAGAATGTGGGTGACACCAGCCTGGCTGTGTGCATGGGCAGTGGTGCTTGGAGTAGATGCCGGACGCCTGCAGTTGCCATTGTTACCTGTTGACAAAGTTGGCAGTTTGACCCTACCTCCCGAGATTGGGCTATCCAGGGCTCTCGGCCTCCCCGGGCAGGGGTGGATAGGACACCTTCAGAAGCTCTACCTGCACAGCCCCCGGGCACCGCTCTCCAGGAAGTTGGGAGGACCCAGAGGACGGTGAGTCTGAGCTGGAGCTGGCTTGTACGGGTGGTCTATGAGAGAATCTCGGGTCATGTAGGGATGGGGTGAGCTTTGCTCCAAGTTCTTCATCCTTGCTGCAGCCTGAGCGTCTGTCTGTCCAGCCCCGCTGTGGGTTTGCAGGAATCACAGCCAAGGTCTCCAGCCCCAAGGTATTGCTTTGCATTTGGAGTTGAGCCCTCAGGACCTAGAGAATCCCTCCGGGACACCAGGAAGCAGCTGCTGGGCTCTCGGGCTGTGTCAGTACCCCACTCGGCTCTGGATGCAGGTGCCTATCCTGGGAGCTCCCTGCTCTCCACGGGTTCCATTCTTCTCAGTGCCCAAGGCACCTTTGCTCTGGCCCTTGCCAAACTCC
>NW_006399770.1:17833098-17837871 GCF_000299155.1 Elephantulus edwardii
GGGGCGGCACCAGGACTTGGGGTTTCTGTGCTGTGTGACACAGGATGTAAGTAACAATCTGGAACTCCTAACTTACACTATTCTAGAAAGTACAGTGATGATTTGTGTGCAAAGATTTGAAATTTTAACAGAAAAAGTACCAAGTTCCTGAAATTCAATAAAATATTTTTATCAAAAACAAACAAAAAAATATGACTAAAAAACCCCAAACAACAACCAAAAATTAAAACAAAACAAACAAACAAACAAAAACCAAACAAAAAAATACCTGGTATGTCTCCTGGCAACTGCTAGAGATCCCAATATTTTAAGGCTTTATGAAAGGAGATGTCTTCATCTTCTCCTACAGATCCTTTGGTAGACATGAACTTCCAGGTTTTTGGCTATCAGCCTAATACTTAACCTACTATGTTGGCTCTAACAACAATAACACAAGAAATATTTTCTAGTTTTCTTAAGGTCATTACAACTAATCAGCGAAATGTGACAATACTAATTCTAGTTTGTATTGGTTTGAAAAAAATGACTGACATGCTTTATTTATTTTTTTGTTTGTTTTACAAATTTGTATTCAACTACACAGCAAACTTCTACTCCTGTAATATACAAATGTTGTCATTTCACATGAACTTCCAGCAGAATTTCAACTAATAATTGAAGAGAAAATATAAATGCTTGGGATTATTGAAGTGCATACTCATTATTTCCTTTTATCACCTAACAAAACCTTGTTGAAGTTCTGCATTTTCAGTGATATACCCAATGGTTTATTACTGTCAGAACAAGGCTTCCTGGTTTGAAAGTTCATGTGAAATGACAACATTCGACAGTAAGTAAGTATACCCTTTTGATACAAATTAGCCTGACTGGCAGGAGGGGAATGGTATTCTAGAAAACTGACCAAGTGGTGATTATAAAAAGACAATGAGTAAATTAAATTTTTGTTTTCTTCTTCACTTTTAAAAGGTTTGAGACAAAACAATTTCTTCATATAACAAATGTCCCCTTGTACTTCATAATCAACGTACCGTAATCCTGAGTTATAAATTGTTATTCAAGATTTAAGGACTTTTTATGGGATAATCAAGTTATGTAAGACAATTTCCTGAAAGAATGCATTTGGATGGGGTTGGCTAAATTCTACCGCAAGGACCTAGTCCCCCACCCCTTTTTTAAAAATCTACACTGCTACCACACACCTTTCTTAGTATACACATATATGGTGGGTTAGTCCTTCACCCCTTTATTTAATTTTCTGGTCCTCACACATTAGTGTTCAAGGCCTCAAACCTGTTCCTGAGATAGTTTTGAAATTCAGGTGGGATAGACCAAGGCCAAATTTTGGTTCCCGTGGATTTGTTCTACTTTTCCTACAGCTTGAACTTTCATAGGAGTAGTTTGCTGTCTGTTCCACAATCAGCACCTGGCCTAGTTTTCACAACGGATATTGAGCTTCTCCAGTTATTCTTTCCACAGATATAATCTGATTCCTATGCATACCATCAGGTGAAATCCATGTGTGTGGCTTATGTTTATGTTTCTTATAAAAAGAATTTGCAATGAATAGAGTCATTGATCGTACAAAATTCTACCATTCTCCCTCCAGCTTAATTTCTTTCTTCAAGTCCATGTTTTTCAACTACTACTGATGCTTTCTTTTTTATTCCCAACTTTTGCATTTCAGTCACCCATTAATGTTTCTTGATTGCATGTTTGATCAATCTCTGACCTTTATCTTTGGCTTTGGTGTCTTCCTAGAAAGGTGAGACCAGTCTGCTCCTTGGAGGCAAGGATTCTGAAGCTCTATCTTACATACTTTGGACATGTTGCAAGAAAGGACCAGTCCTTGGAGAAGGATGTCATGCTTAGCAGGGTGTGGAGGGACAGAGCAAGAGAGGAAGACATTTGATGAGATGGATTGATTTAATAAATAGGGTAATAACAGTAGGTGTGTTAGCGAAAATAAGGTTGGCACAGGAGAGAACAGAATTAGGGCTTTTGTACCTAGGGCCACTATGAGTCACAGGTGACTTAACAGCACATAACAACAACAATAATTTAATTTATATTTCTATCTTGTGAAATGTATGATTTTACATGCTTTATTATTCTTCTACAAAATAGAAATAGCCATTCTTTAAATACCATTCTGTAGGGGATATATTTTTTGTGAGCTTCTGAACCAAGGTTGACTTTGAGATTAGGGATAAAATAGAATACCTATAGTTCTGAAATCAGAGCACTAAAGAAATTTTTACAATCAGTGTACCTAGAGATTTGTAAAGTTTCCCTTCATCAGCTCATGTAATTGATCAGGTCAGCATTAACGAGGGAAATTTTTAGAAAACTAAGATAGATTTTACCTTAATAGTGGGGGGTGAGGGGATGTAACACAATGCTTGCTTCAGAAGGTTGAGGACTTTAGTCTTAAATATGGATTGAAGTTCAACATCAAGAAGACCAAGATTCTCACCAACAGGCCAGTAGACAGTACCATGATGGATGGAGAAGAGATTGAGGTTGTTAACAATTATAACTTGTTTAACTTCATAATCAACACTCTTGGCACCAGCAGTCAGGAAATCAAAAGACAGACTGAATTGTGAAAATGTGCTCTCAGGGATCTCTCCAAAGTACTGAAAAGCTGCAATGTCAGTCTAGAGACTAAGGTGTGCCTGATCCAGGCTATGGCCTTTGCAATTACTTGCTAGACATCAGAGAGGTGGACAATGACTAAGGATTACAGATGAAGAATTGATGCCTTCAAGTTGTGGTATTGGAGAAGAGTATTGAACATACCATGAAAAGCCAAGGGGAAAAAAAATAGTTCTGTCTTGGAGAGGATGAAACCAAGTTTCTCCTTGGAAGCCTGGATTTTGAAGCTCTGTCTCACATACTTTGGGCACATAGCCAGGAGGGACTGGTCCCTGGAGAAAGACTTCATGATCAGAAGGGTGGTGTGACAGCACAGGAGAGAAGAACCCAGGATGACATTAATTGATTTAGTAACTGGGTCAAATGCGGTAGGTGTGTCAGCATCAATGAGAACAGCTCAGGACAGGGCAGGCTTCAGAACTACATAGAGTCCCTGAGTTGAAGGCAACTTGATGGTGCATAATAACAACACCACTAAACATAGGTCTAATCTTACCTAAGAAATCTTAAAATCAAGGTATAAACAAATTTAATGTTTTCTAAATTATTAAACTATATACTAAAGTTATATAATACTATATTGTGTTATTATATGTCTCCAAGGTAAAATTTCTACCTCTTGTGGCTTAGTTGTAAGGAGTTACACTGCCAGTTCAAAGGTGGTTGTTATTGTTGTCATGTGCTTTCAACTCAACTGTCTTACTCTTCAGACTGACATCATTGCTTCTCACTCCCTGACTGCAGACTTTTCCAATGTAATACATATCCTGATTTCCTAAATTCTAGTCCCAAGAATGTTGACTATGGATTTAAGACAAAATTATTGACAATTTCAACCTTTTTTTCCATTCATCATAATACTGTCTATTAGTCCAGTGGTGAGAATTTTTTTTCCTTGATGATGTGCTGACATGTAATCCACATTGAAAATTGTAATCTTTCATTTTCTGCAGCAAGTACTTCAATTCTTTCTCACTTTCAGCAAGAAAGGATGTATAATTTACCTAGTTCAGGTCGCTGATGAGTCTTCCTCCAATTATGATGCCGCATTGTTTTTTACAGAGTCCAGCTTCTTCAATTATTTTCTCAACATACAGATTAAATATGTTGGAGAGAAGATATAATCCTGATACATACTGTACATAATTTTAAACCATGCAGTGTTCCCTTGCTCTGTCTGGAAACAGCTTCTTATTTTAGGTATAGGTTTCACATGAAACAATTAAGTATTCTGCGATTCCTATTTTTCTCTCAATATTAACTACAATTTGTTGTGATCCACATACTCAAACGTCTTTGACTGAACTACAGAATAAGCTAACTGAAAAACCAAGCAAAGAAATACATCCATCACAAGTGGGACATAAAGAAAGAAGAGACTAGAAAATAACCATTTTGAATAAAAAAGAATAAGCTAAATAAGATCTGCTATTATTATTATTCTTTCAAAGTTTTTAAAGTAAAATAAGTAATAATGTATTGTAAAGTATGTAGAAATTTGAGGCAAAATATATGACAAGCTTAGCACAATGGTAGGAATGGCAGAATTTTTACACTTTTTAAAACCTAAACGCTGCAGATTAAATACTATATCACTTGACAGGTACTAAAAATATATTCTCAAGTGATAGGATACTATTTAATCTAGAACATACGGATTTCAAACAGTATCATAATTCACCCACTTCTACCTTTGTGTTAACCTTGTCACACATTTTATTTCAATCTTTTTATGTTTATTTATTTTATTATATTTTATTTTTACTTTAAAAAATTCTATAGGAATTATGATAGCAAATCTTCTATAATCTATCTAATTTTACTTAAAATGACATTTCCTGTTTTATCTTCTCTTTATGTAGCTGTAAATTTTAGCTAGTGACATCGTATATCTTGATAAGATGTGCTAATGATGTATAAGGGAGTTCTATTGGCTTAGTAGTAGGGAACTGAGCTGCAAATCCAAAGGAACATGTTTCAGATCCATGAGATGCTCTGTGGAAAAAAGGACTCTCCTTTCATGGTATTCATTGCCTTTGAAAAGTAACTGGAGGTTTAGCTATGGTTGGTTGCAACTTGACAGCATGGCAACAATACAAGATACATAGAAATTGTTAA
>NW_006399770.1:17838980-17850247 GCF_000299155.1 Elephantulus edwardii
ATTGATTTTAATAAAAATTTAAAGTATATCTTTTCTGTTGTTGTTATTATGTTCTATTGAGTCACCTGCAATAGGAAGCAGACCAAATCAAATCAGCTCACACCCAGTTGTGAGCAACAGCCACCCCCAAGTCTCAACCAAAAACCAGAAAACTCACCTTTAAAGAATCTGGCTGCTCCCCTCATTTTCCCAGACTGGTGATCTAATGCCTTTTGTAAATAGGAGGCAGACTAAATTGAATAAGCTCACACCCAGTTGCCAACAACAGCCACACCCAACTTGCAACCAAAAACCAGAAAACACAACTTTGCCAAATCTTGCTGCTCCACTCATTTTAGGATTTACATGCTATTGTTGTTAAGTGCCATTCAGGTTTTGAGAAGCTGTAACCACACAACAGGGGATTATGTATCTACTTCCTTGTTCAGCAAGCAATCAGTTGATTCAAGCAAACTGTCCTTGGCTTGGGTGCTCAAATCCTTATACACTAGACCACTAGAGCATTCTTAAGATGTATATATAGTTGTGGTTATATGCCACTGAGTCACCAGTGACCCACAGTGACCCTACGTACAACAGTTCTGAAACTTTCTCTGTCCTGAGTCAGTCTCACTGGTTCTGACACACCTACCACCATTGCCCCAGTTATTGTTTCAATCCATCTCATTTAGGGTCTTCCTCTCCTGTGCTGTTCCTCCACTTTTCTGAGCATGATGTTCTCCTCCAAGGACTGGTCTTCCTGATCATGTGCCCAAAGTATGTGAGATGGAACTTGAAAATTCTAGCTTCCAAGGAGAAACTTACTTTCACTCTTTCCAAGACAGACCTATTTGTTCTCCTAGCAATTCATGTTATATTCAATACTCTTTCTTCTCCCATACCACAACTCAAAGGTATCAATTATTTTTCTATCATCTCTAGTCATTGTCTAGCTCTCTGATGCTTAACAAGTAATTGCATGGACAATGGCCTGGATCAAGCCACCTTTATCTCTAGACTGAAATCATTGCTTCTCAGTACTCTGGAAAGTTTGGTGACAGCAGGTTTTCCCAGTGCAATTCAGCTTTTAATTTTCTGACTGCTGGTGCCAAGACTGTTGATTACGGAGCTGCGCAAGCTGTAATTGTTAACAACCTCAACTTCTTCTCTATCAATCATGATGATTCCAATAAGTTCAGTGGTGAGAATCTTTGTTTTCTTGATGTGGAACTTCAATCCATATTGAAGACTGTAATCCTTGGCCTTCTACAGTGCTTCAGGCCCTTCTCATTTTTAGCAAGCAGGGTTGTGTCATCTGCATAATACAGGTTATTGATGTGTCTTCTTCCAATCTTCATACCACATCCCACCTCATTAAGCTCAGCCTTCCAAAAGATCTGTTTCATATATATATATATTGAAAAGATATGGAGACAGAATGCATTCCTGACACACTCCTTTTCTGATTTTGAACCATGCAGTGCTTCTTTGCTCTGTTCTAAGTACTGCTTCCTGGTCCAAGTATAGGTTTTGAATGAGCACAATTAAGTGTTATAAGAGTCTCATTCTCCTCAAGCTTAGCCACAATTTGTTGTGATCCACACAGAATCTAAATGTAAAGATAAAAGGAAGGTAACAATTGAATTACAGTAAATGTGTATTGATGCAATACTAATGTTTTTGTTGTTGTTATGTACCATTGAGTCAGAACAAAGCCATAGCTGACCCTCCAGCTGATTTTCAGAGGCAGTTAATCCTATAGGAGGAGACTGCCCATTGTTCTCCTGTGGAGCAGCTGGTGGATTTGAGCCACATGCCTTCAGGATTGCAGCACAGCTTCTTGACACTAGGTCACCAATGTTCCTAACAGCAAAATAGAACTTGAAATTGAAATAGAACCTGAAGTACAATGATGTGAGTAATATATGGATATTAATTCATATTCATACAAGGAAGATCTATTCATATGATTATTATTCAAATATATATCTCTACAGTTAATGACAAAGAGTAGGAATTTGGAAAAGTTTTACCATATCTTACAATCCAAAATTGATCAAATGTGCTATCAACATGTGTTAATGATAATTAATGACTGGGATGTAAAAGTTGGAAACAATGAAGTAGAAATGGTAGTCAGAAAACATTGAATTGGTGACAGAATGAGTCTGGAAATGGTAGAATTTTGTTTGTTCAAGAGGATTATTTATAGTGAAAAGGAAATAATTTAGCCAAGGAAATATAACAATTCTAAAGACATACACTGAAAAATAAAGCTTTAAAATATCTGAAGCATATCAGCTAGACCTAGAGGAAGTTATATATAAATTGACAGTAATATTTTAATGTTTCTATAGCTATTTTTAAAAATGTATGTAATCTATAGGCAAAAATTAGTATTAATACTAAAAACTTGAACAACTCTATCAACCAATTTGATCTGATTTCTATGTATAAAACACTAATAGCAGTAAAACACAATTTTGTCCAGTTCATAGAAATTATTTACCAAGAAAGAACATATCTTACTCTAGAAACTTGTTATTATTGCATACCATTGAGTTCAAACCAACTCATACGGTGGATTTTCAGAGACAGTTGATTGTATAGAAAATGGCTTTTCTCCTATGGAGCAGCAATTAAGCTTGAATTGACTACCTTTTGTTGATAGTGTAACTAAACCACCAGAGTTCCCTAATATAAAACTTTTTACAATATTCAAATTGAATATTATCAAATATTCAAGTTATATATAACTTGTTCTCTTTCCAATTGCATTACAATCACATTACAGACTGTATTACAAATCAGTAAGATACTAATGTAGGTAGGCAAAAAAAAAGAAAACTCAAATTTCTAATATTAGAAATTAAATAAAATATATTAATGCAGATTTTCCAGATACTTAAAGAATTGTAAGTAAACATTATAAATGCCTTTATACCGTGAACTTGACAACTTCTAAAGAATGTGGCATCAGGATTAGAGGAAGGCTCATCAGCAATATGTCTTATGCAGATGACACAATGTTGTTGACTGACAGTGAGAAAGATATGAAATGCTTGCTGTAGAAGATCAAAGGCTGCTTTTGGTATGAATTTAATCTCTGGGCCAAGAAAGCAAAGATCATAACTAAAGGACAAATAGTCACTATTATAATAGATGGAGGAAGGATTGAAGCTGTCAATGAATTCATCTTTCTTGGCTCAACAATCAGCACACTAGCTCCAGTAGCTGGGAAAACAGGAGGCATATTGCGTTGGGCAATCCTGCTGTCAGGGTCCTCTCCCAAATACTGAAGAGTACTGATGTCAGTTTGAAGACTAAATTGCATCTAATTCAGACCATGATCTTATCAGTCACCTCAGAGACCAGAACAATGAATAAGGATGACAAAATAATTTATTCCTTGTAGTTTTGGTGTTGAAGGAGACTACGGAATATCTCAAGAATTGTCAAATGAACAAATAGATACATCTTGAGAAAAGTACAGTCCCAGTGCTCCTTAGAGAACCATGACACTTTGTCTTTCATACTTTGGGAAAGTAACTAGGCTATTCCTTGGAAAAGGGACATCATACTTGGAAAGAAGGAAGGTCAGCAAAGGAGAGAAAGATCTCCAATGACTTAAATTGATATAGCTACATCAGCAATGGGCTCTGGCATGTCAAAGGTGATGACAGTACATAATAGGGAAGGATTCAGGTTGGCTGTTCATAGGGTAACTGTGGGTCATTCTCAAGTGAATGGCATCTAAAAACAACACCACAATGATGGAGAAGTAGTAAGAAGATACATTGCCAACCTACAGGCATATGGTTTGAATCCACTAGCTGCTGTAACAGGAAAATGAGCACTCTCCTCCCATGCCGTTTTGAGTCTCTGAAAACCAGCTGGAGGGTCAACTGTGATTCAGTTGCCACTAGATTGTATCTAAAAGCAAATATAGCAACAAAATCATGCAGAAGGGGAGTGCTCATCCTTCCCCCCCTTGAATTGCTGGTGGATTAAGATTGAAAAAGGGGAATTTCCTTTGTGTTAACACTGTAACTCCCTAGAGACTATGTTACCAGAACTCCCTACTTAAAAAGAAGAAAGAGGAGGAGAAGAAGAGTGAAAACATATTTGTGAAAATCCAACATCCATTCCAGAATTTACACATTAACACCATGTCTCTGGTGAGCATCTGAAGGCTCAAGTAAGGCATGAATGATCTCAATAATGAATCTGCATTGATCCGTTTAAAACTTTTCACTTCATGAAAGTTTCAGTTTCTAGATATTACTGGAATCTCTCTTTCTCCTGACCTTCCAGCACCTTCCTACAGCATCAAACTCTCTTTACAAATTGAGAATCTTTCACAGGAAAGGCGAAGGAAAGTACATGAACACTATGTAGCAGACAGTTGCACTTGTTTTTCAGCATATGGAGCTAATCTTATTTTGTGATATGATCTTTCATTTTTACAGAACATCAATTTTCACGTACTTGGTCTTCTGGATTTAACCATGGCTTTAACTAAGGAGTGAGTAGAAGAGTAAAATACTGAATATTTCTTTCCTAAAAGTAATAATGAAGCAAGGATATTTGCTCTTACCACTTCTATTCAACACTTAAATTGAAGTCTCACCAGTAGAATAAAAGGGGAAAATGTAAATTGTCTTTAGATACTTGATTATTTACATAAAAATAAGTATATCATTAATAATAAGAACTATTAAAAGTGAACTTATTAAAGTTGCAGGATATCACAGAAGTGAGCAATTATATCCAGGAAGATATAACATTGTACTGATCTTTTAAAATTTATACTACTCATAATAGAACTAGAAGAATAAAATACTTAGTGCTAAGATTAACCATTGATAAATTACATTTATGCACAGATAATCATAATCAAAATCTCAGCAGGTTTTTTTTTTGTAGAAATCATCAAATTGATTCTAAGCTATATATTGAAATGTATAAGCCATGTAATAGAAAAAAAAATCTATAAAAGAAAAAAAAGTTATTCCATCCACTTCCATAGTAGCTTGCCTCCGGAAACCCTTTGAACCTGGAGAGAGGATGAAAGGAATTCAATTGTTGAGGACTCTCTTTCATAGGGTCGTTATGAGGTAGGGTCATTATGAGTCGCTTAACAACAACAACAACAACCACCTTTAAGAGTTATTTTGGACACGAAGTAACCAAAAAGTGTGTTACTGGCATCATAGCTGACAAATATTTCAGGCACTAAAAATATAAGTTATATGTTAAAAGAAAAAATTGTTAATAATGTATTTTTACAAAATTGAATTCAGGTTATATAATGAAATTAAAACTCAGTATGAACACAAACATCCAAATGATAATTTATCAAAATAATTTGGACAGCTAATTCACTGCAGATAAAATATAAATAACATATAAACACATATAATAGTTGGATATAATTATATTGTGTTAAGTGCCATCAAGTCAACTATAACTCATAGTGACCCAATGAACAATGGCTCTGAACCTTGTTCTATCCTGAGCCAGCCTCAAGATCTAGGAGACACCTGACCTTGCTGCAATCATTATACCAATCCATTTTGTCAAAGGTCTTTCTCTCTTGTGCTGACTTTCCACCCTTCCAAACATGATGTTTCTCTAAGGTTAAATATGTTGTTGTTGTTGTTGTTGTTATATGCTGTCTAGTCACCTGCGACTTAGACTTATAGGGATCTTATGCACAATGGCTCTGAGCCCTGCTCTATCTTGAGGCAATTTCAGTGCCTCAGACATACCTACCCTCATTACCCTAGTCACTGAGTCAATCTATCTCATAGAGAGTTTTTCTTTCTCACACTGTCCCTCCACCTTTCCAAGCATGATATCGCTCTCCAAGGACTGGTTCCCTCCTGGCAACATGAGTAACCTAAGTCCGATGGAGCTTCAAAACTCTTGCTCCAAGGACCAGCCTGGTTTTACCCTCTGAGGGATAGTCTGGTTTGTACTTTTAGCAATCCATAGTATGTATATTCAATACTGATACCCAGCATCACACATCAAAGTCATCAATTAGTCTTCTACCATTTAGTCATTGTCCAGCTCTCTGCTGCAAAGCAAGTAATTGTGAAGACTATGACTTAGATCAGTCACACCTTCGGACCAGATTGACACTGATGCTCTTCAATACTCTGGAGAGATCCCTGACAGCAGATATTCCTTTAATTTCCTGGCTGCTGGTACCAAAAGCGTTGATTATGGAGATAAGCAAGCTGAAACTCTTAACAATCTCAAGCTAAATACGACACTAGGCCATTTGATCACATCATGATAAATAGAGATTGAGATTGTTAAGAGTTTCAGCTTGCTTGGTTCCACAAACAACACTTGTAATATGGGAAGCCAAATTTCATATTAAATATTTGTAATAAACTGAATACTACGACACAAACTGGAATTCACCCTGAAGCACTAAGTCAATTCCTAAAATGTTTACAGGGGTAGACACTAAGGCAATCCTTAAGTGTTTACACGATTGTTGCATTGTATTTGCTAACTCCTCCCTCCTGAATCAAGCAGAAGGTTTTCAATAGAAAGATCTTAGCTTCATTTGCATTGAATTCTCTTTGTGATTTGCTTGCTGGCAATTTTCAATAAAGACACAGGGAAGCTAAGGTCCTGCTTCATTTAGCGTCAGTTGTTTGGGAAGTTTCCTTCAGTTATTTGGGAACTATTCTCCTCCTGCTTTATCTCTGCTTTTTTGTTTTTTTGTTGTTTGTTTTTTTTTTAGTCCTTACATTCTTGGTGTTCTGTCTTGTTATTAACACTTGTAATTAATATACTTCACCCTCGATCTGCAACACTCGTAACACCAGTAGTGAGAAAATAAGAAACCGAATTGCACTGTTAAAGTCTACTCTCAAGGACTTCTCCAGAATGATGAAGAGAAATGATGTCAGTCTACAGACTGCCTGATCCAAGCCATGGCTTTGCAATTACTTCCTATGCATCAGATAGCTGAACAGCGACTAAGAATAATAGAAGAATCAATGCCTTTGAGTTTTGGTGCTGGGAAAAGGGCTTGATCATATCATGGAGTGCCAAGAGAAGAAACACATCCGTCTTGGAGAAAGTGAAATCAAGTTTCTACTTGGGGGCTAGGATTTTGAAGCTCTGTCTTACATACTTTGGGCACGTTGCCAAGAGAGACTAGTCCTTGGAGAAGGACATTATGCTTGGAAGGGTGGAGGGACAGTGTAGGAGAGGAAGACTCCAGATGAGATGGATTGATACAGTAAGGGGGGGGGCAATGGAAGTAAGTGTGTCTGAATTAGTTAAGACTGGCTTAGAACAGAGCAGGGTTCAGAGCTTCTGTATATAGGGTCACTATGGGTCACAGCCTATCTGGATAATAATAAATTGCGAATAATACTGAAAATAATGAGAATGCCAGAACACTCTATTTTACTCATATAATATCTACACATGGACCAAAAAGCAGTTTTTCTAACAGAAAAAGTGCTCAGCATTTTTTATATTCAGTAAAGATGTTTGTCTGGTTTGTATCCTTTTTAATCTGCAGGCTCAGCAAATAATATTAAAAACTTGGCTATATGAAGAAAAAATATGGCACCAGGACTGGAAAATGTCTCAACAACCTGTAACATGTATGACATAAACTCACTTGCAGAAAGTGAAGAGAAGTACTTGCTGCAGATGATCCAAAACCAAGGACTTCAACATGCATTACACATCGATATCAAGAAAACAAAAGTCCTCACTTTTGGGCTAACAGCCAACTCCAAGATGAATGTAGAAAAAATTGAAATTGTCAATGATTTCATCTTATTTGGATCCTTAATCATCCATTGGCAATAGAAGCCAAGAAATTAAAAGATGTGTTAACAGTTCTCCGTAGATGGAGTTCTCTGTGAATGGTTATTTTAACCATTTTAAGATAATCATTACCAATATATTACTTATATGTGATATTAGTGGTATTCCACATTCTTTTTTTTTCAAAAATTTTAAAATTAATTTTAATGAAAGTTTACAAAGACTTAGGGTTTCTAGTTATTCATTTTTGCACTTTTCTCCCTACCCACCTCTTACCCCCAGTTCACTCTTCTCCTTGAAAAGAAAAAAGAAAAACTGGTTCATTGTTTTGCAATCCCTACCCCAAGTCCACTCCACTGTGCAGCCTTCACTCTGGACTCCTGTCATGACAAGAATGCCCATTCATATGTTCCTTTTAAACAGTTCTCTTCTTCATCTGTTTCAATGCAATATACATCATTCCTCCCCTACTCTTCTGTTTTCCCTCAACCCTGATCTCAGTTTATTTTTTCCACAGTGGAAGCAATTCTGACCTCCTTTATTACCTTTGGGTGGCACTGTTCAGTTTACTTTTTAAAAAGACAAAGTTTGTTTTCTTTTTAGCAAGACAAGAAAAAAATTCTATTTTTTAATCATTGAAATTATTAATATCATCAGAAACATCATCTACATTAACAGCTGGTAATTATCTAGTTTCAGTTACTGATGTATTAAAAAAGATGTACACGCTTTTTTCAAGTTTAACCAATTGATTTATGAAGAAGTCTTTTGATGACCCAAACAGCTGAGTGTTCATCTACTAGCCAGAAGGTGGATATCTTGAAACTAACCAGATTCACCCAAGAAAATAGGTCTAGGAAGTGGATTTTGAAAAGTTATAGACTTGAAAACCTTATGGAGCAGTTCTATCCTGCACACAAGAGCAAATCAGGAGGCAAAATAGACTAAGTGACAACTAACAAGAAAAACAGCATTGATCTAAAAGTAGAATAGATAATGTGAATATATTTAATGCATTTTCTAAAAGCAACCTTTGAATTATAAAGCTGCATATATACATATTATTCTTATGTACTCTAGAATTGGAACCAACTGATAGCTGACCCTTCATTGGGCTTCAGAAGCAGTAAATGCACAACGGAAGACTGTCCCTTTTTCTCCCCTGGAGACTAAGGTGTGTAGATACATGCCATGGTCTTTGCTATCACTTGTTATGCATCAGAGAGTTGGACCAGCCCCATTAGATCAAACAGTTCTGTCAAGAGAAGGGATGAGGATTAAATGAAGACACAGAGAGGCTACTGCTGATGGCAAATAGCATTTTGTTTTTTTTATTTTTCAGAAAAAGCCTATATAGGTTTTAGTAGCATATCTGCTGTAACAATCACATTTTCTCTTTCCATTGGAAATGTTGACTGTCTGGTCAAACATTAACTCTCACAGACCTCAGCACAATACAAAGATGTTTTCCAGAATACCTTATTGTGTGCTCTAAGGAACAAAAAGTTGGTTGATAAGGACACTACATTCCCTAAGGTCTGAGACCTTTGGTCATTGTAATTCATTAACATCCTGCTTCCTTGAGTTGTTTATTGCCAAGCAGATGCTGTAGCCAAGATGGAGTTAGTCTTGCTGGTCTTACAGTACAGGGCTAATCTTGCTTTACAAGTTAGCCTGGCTCTAACAGACAGTGACTAAGGAGGATAGAAGGAGAATTGAAGTCTTTAAGCTGTGGTGCTGGAGAAGAGTATTGAGGGTACCATGGACTGCTAGGAAAACAAACAGATTCATCATGGAAAGGGTTAAACCAGGCGGCTCCTTGGAGGCAAGGATTCTGAGGCTCCACCTAACATACTCTGGACATGTTGTAAGGAAGGACCGGTCCTTGGAGAGGACATCATGCTAGGTAGGGAGGAGGGACAGCGCAGGAGAGGAAGGCCCTCTATGAGGTGGATTGATTCAGTGACTCGGGTAGGAGTGTCAGAGACAGTGTGAATGGCACAGGACAGAGCAGAGTTTACGGCTGCTGTACATAGGGTCGCTATGAGTCACAAGCAACTCGACAGCAACAGGTGATAGACAAGTTGACTATCACTCATAGTGACTCTAGAAGGAACATATCTAAAAAGACAGTCCTATTCTCATTATTTCTGAAAATAATCTATATGGAAAAAGACTGGAACACCAACAGAGAATTATTAGAAGTACAAGTTGGGTTTAGAAGAGGCCATGAAAATAGGAGCATCACAGCCAATGTCAGATGGACCTTGGCTGAAAGCTTAGAGTACCAGAAGAATGTCTGTTTCACTGATATGCAAAGACATTTGACTATGTTGATCACAACAAATTATGGTTAACCTTTAAAAGAACGGGAATCCTAGAACATCTGATTATGTTCACGTGAATCCTTTACGTGGACTAGGAGACATCAGCAGCACAGAGCAAGGAAACACTGCATAGTTTTAAAAAATCAGAAAATGAGTGTGCCAAAGATGTGTCCTCTCTCCATACCTTTTCAATCTATATGTGGAATTGATCATTAGGGAGACTGTTCTTTATGAAGAGAAATGCTGCACCAGGATTGGAAAAAGACTTATCAACAACTTATGTTATGCAGATGATACATTCTTGTTGCTGAAACTGAGACAGACTTGATATATTTGCTACAGAAGGTCAAGGACTGCAGCCCTTAATATGGACGGAAGCTCACAATCAAGAAAACAAAGATTCTCACCACTGGCAGCACCATGACAGATGGAGAAGAGATTGAGGTTGTTAAAAATTACAGCTTGCTTGGCTCTACTCCTGGCACCAGCAGTCAGGAAATCAAAAGACAATTTGCACTGGGAAAATTCTGTGGTCAGAGACCTTTCCAGAATACACAGAAGCAATGATATTAGTCTAGAGATTAAGGTGCGCATGATCTAGGACATGGTCTTTTCTATTACTTGTTATATATCAGAGAGCTAAACAGTGACCAGAGATGATAGAAGGAGAACTGATGCCTTTGAGTTGTGGTGCTTGAGAAGAGTACTGAACTCTCAAGAGAACAAACAGGTCTGTTCTGGAAAGGATGAAACCAAGTTGCTTTCTGGAGGCAAGGATTTTGAAGCTCCATCTCAAATAACTTTAGTTATCATTCCAGAAGGGAACACTCCTTGAAGAATGACATCATGCTTGAAAAGGTGGAGGAGATAAATACTGGATGAGACAAAGTTGCAGTTACTGGGGTAGTAGGGGCAAGTGTGTTGGAGACAGTGATATTGGCTCAGAAGATTGCCCATCTTTCTTCCACAGAGCAGCTGATAGATTCAAAGCACTGCTTACAGCTTATCAGTTAAATTACCACTAAGCAAGCAAAACTGTCTAAATTAAACATATGTTGTTGTTGTTGTTGTTGTTATGTGCTGTCGAGATGTTTCCGACTCATAGCGACCCTATGCACGACAGCCCTAAACCCTGCTCTATCCTGCGCCAAC
>NW_006399770.1:17852812-17866251 GCF_000299155.1 Elephantulus edwardii
AATGCCTAATATGTCAATATTTATGCGTTCCATTTCTTTCTTAACAATTTCTAATTTTCCTTCATTCATGGCTCTCACATTCCATGTACCAATCATAAGGGTCTGCTTACAACTGTTCCTCCTCCCTTGTTTTTCCATACTTGATAGTTCTACCTAGGTTGCCCTTTTTGTTAATCTGACACGCCGCCTGGCTACATGCCCAAAATATATGAGATAGAGCCTTAAAATTCTTGCCTTGTGAACCAATTGGCTTCACTCTCTCCAAGACAGACTTGTTAGTTCTCTTGACAGTTCATGATGTATACTCAATACTCTTCTCTAGCACCACAACTCCAAGGGATCAATTATTCTCTGTTCCCTTCGATCATTGTCCAACTCTCTGATTCATAACAAGTAATTCTGAAGATCATGCCTGGATCAGGTGCATCTTAGTATCTACATTGACATTGTTGCTTTTTTAATACTCTAAAAAGCTCTGTGACAGCCGACTTTACTAATCCAATTTGATTTCCTGACTGCTGGTGCCAAGAGTGTTGATTGTGAAACCAAGCAAGCTGAAATTGTTAACATTTGCATTGCACAGTTTGGTAGGTCTTCCTCCAATCCTGATGCCACATTTCTCTCCGTAAAGTCCAACCTCACAACTCATGTATTTATCCACATATAAATTCAGAAATTATTCCAAAGCTGTCATCTGGAATATACAAAAGCAGAAGAATCTAATCTGATATAGTGATAAATTTGTTAGGGAATCTTTAAGTTATTTAAAAACTTATGTTTATTTCAATCTGTTTTTTCTCATAATGACAATGTGTTTGCCAGTGTGAAGTTTAAGACACTGTTCAACAGATATTTGCATACACACACACACACACACACACACACACCCCCCACACTCACATTATCATATCTATCATAGTTTAGAGCTCTTGTAGGAAACCCAAATTGAAATTTCTTTGAAAACCACCCTTTCTTCTTGAATCATTCTGTGACAGGTTAATGCCTCTGTTCCCCCAGTCACTGTGTCGAAATGATGGATGATATAACGTGCAGGCATCCAACTGAAAGGAGTAACTGAGACTTTGTGTGAAATTAACTGTTGATGAAAGATGGTAGCTTGCTTAAAAGAACATATGTTGTTCATGAAACCATCAGAGAAGCTATTAAAAACACACTACTCATGTTTAAGGGAGGTTTAATAACCAGTTAGACAGCATAAAGTGTGCACTTATAATCTTCCAGTCACAGTCACAGCTCTGAAAAGTCACGTCATGAAATATTGTTTATGTAATTTCTCCAAACTGGAAAATACTGAGGCACTGTCTCATTTTTATGTTAACCTGAAAATCTCTATGGCAAAATCAGACTTAAGATGAAGGCTCTTCTGTTGTGTGAGGCTGTTTGAGATTTTTAAAAGTCATAAATGCTGCATTAAACTACCAAAGACACATGGTTCAAAGCCACCAGCTGTCCTGCAGGAGAAGAATGGGCAATCTCCTCCTGAGTGATTAACTTCCTCTGCAAATCCACTGGAGGGTCAGCTATGATTTGGTTCTGACTCGATGGTACTCAACAACACAATGACCATAATTTGTGGAATAAAAGACTTTTTATAAATATACAACAATAAAAAAATGGGAAATTTGAGTTTCCTTTTGCTACCTTTAAATAAAACAATTAAATTAGTAATATGTAGGTTTTTCCTAGTAAAAGCCTGTAGAATGGTATATATGACTGCTGTGGCCAATAGAGTAGCAGTAAACTGGAGTTGAATACAACAGAACTAGACAAAATAAAACTAGCCAAGAAATGTGCTTTCTTAGGGTTGCTTCTTTCTGATTTTCAGCATTATCAGCATTAGAATCCATTGAAATATAGTAAAGAGATCCATCTGGTCCAATTAGCTGAATAAAGAATGGGAGAGTTATTTTACTTTAAGATATGACTCTAGAATTAAGAATTGATAATAAAAAATGAGAACTCATCTGTTTCTAAGGTATCATTAATTTTTAAAATACAGTATCCAATTAATCACAAATTGCAAAGAAATAGAATTCAATATATTAATATGTGCTCAGCTGAATTAATAAAAACATTATCCTTGTAATTTTATGTATTGTTTTAATTCTATATTCACTGTTATATCTAATCACTAAGTACATTTTATGTAAAAAGAGTTTTTTTGGTTTGTTTCATCAATTATCACTTGGCTTTGTATATGGTTTTGTGCAAATGTGCCTGTGATATTATGTCTTAATACTATTAAAATTGGTAGTATACTTTAAAGGCTATTGAAAAATTTTAATTTTTCATTAATTTCATGTTAAAAAATCTACTTTATTTGAATGTACTGTGGACTGCCAATAAAACAAACAGATTCATCCTGGAGAGGGTTAAACAAGGCTACTCCTTAGAGGCAAGGATTCTGAGGCTTCATCTGACGTACTTTGGACATGTTGTCAGGAGGGACAGGTCCTTGGAGAGGGACATCATGCTTGGGAGCGTGGAGGGACAGTGCAGGAGGGGAAGAACCTCGATGAGGTGGATTGATTCAGTGACTGGGGTAATTGGGACGGGTGTGTCAGAGGCAGTGCGATTGGCACAGGATAGAGCAGGGTTTAGGGCTGTTGTACATAGGTTGGCTATGAGTCGCAAATGACTCGATGGCACATAACAACAACAACAACAGCAACAACATATTCTATTACATAAATCTTGTAGCAATTTAACATTTGGTAACACTATATTACATCTTGTTTTATTGTGTTCCTTTCTTCTATACTACAGATTGCTGTTCTAGATTGCTTCTTCTTGTTGTTGTTGATTGCCTTCAAGTCGAGCACAACACATAGTGACCCTAGGAACGAAAGGCCTGAAGCTCCTCTACAGCTGTCAACATTTACCAATGTTCATAGAGTTTATGGAGGCATGTTTAGGAAGTAGATGCCACTCCTGCTTTCAAACCTGTCATTCTGTTATTGTTGCTATGTGCCATTGAGTCACGTGAAATGTATAGTGCCCTTATATACAGCAGCTCTGAATCCTTCCCTGTCCTGAGCCAGTCTCACTAATTCCAACACACCAACCCCTATCATCCCAGTTACCGTATCAATCCAGCTCATCCAGCATTTTCCTCTCCGGTGCTGTCGGTCCTCCCTTCCAAGCATGAGGTCCTTCTCCAAGGACTGATCTCTCCTGGTCACGTGCCCAAAGTGAGGCGGAGCTTCAACATCCTAGCCTCTAAGGAGAGACTTGGTTTGACCCTCTCCAAGTCAGACCTATTTGTTTTCTTGACAGTCCATGGTAT
This sequence comes from Elephantulus edwardii, assembly GCF_000299155.1. Taxonomy (NCBI): domain Eukaryota; kingdom Metazoa; phylum Chordata; class Mammalia; order Macroscelidea; family Macroscelididae; genus Elephantulus; species Elephantulus edwardii. Next base: position 17,856,120 of record NW_006399770.1, read on the forward strand.
GTTCAAGACTCTTCTCCAGCACAACTCAAAGGCTTCTATTCTTCTGTCATCCTTAGTCATTGTTCAATTCTTTGAAGTATAACAATAGTTGAGAAGATCATGGCCTGGATTAGGCATACCTTTGTATCTAGACTGACGTTGCTTTTCAGCACTCTAGAGCGGTCCATGACAACAGATTTTCCCAATGCAATTTGTCTTTTAATTTCCTGACTGCTAGTGTTAAGAGTGTTGATTACGAATCTGAGCAAACTGTAATTACTAACAACCTCAAACTCTTCTCCATCGATTATGGTGTTGACAACTGGCCCAGTGGTGAGAATCTCTGTTTTCTTGATGTTGAGCTTCAATCCATATTGAAGACTGCAGTCCTTGACAATTTGCAGCAAGTGCTTCAGGTCTTCTTCAGTTTTAGCAAGTAAGGTTGTGTCGTCTGCACAAAGAAAAAAAAACACAAAAATCCCCACCACACCCCAAAGCCAACCAACCAACTAACAAACAAACAAACCAAAAGAAAAACCACACACACAGGACCATGTTAAAATTGTATTTGCCAGAATATAAAGTATGAACATATTCCTTGACTGATGTCCTAGTCAGTAGGGAGTTGCACTGACAACCACAGTTGAGCACATCAAAACATTTGATGGCCCTCAGAGGACTGTCATTTGATTCACAGCCTCAGAAAATTTGCTGAAGGAACTGTTTGTTATGAGTCAGTTCTGACTCATTGGAAATGTGCTTGAAGTTGTTGTTGTTGTTTGATATTGTCGAGCCTAATATGACCCATAGCAACACTGTGAACAAAAGATCTGAACCCTGTCCTATACTGTGTCATCCTCACATTTCCTGACACTCTTAAGGCCGTTTCAGCAGTAAGTTTGTCAATGCATATTATTGAGGGTCTTAGTTTCTTGGGCTAAACTCCACTTTTCTAAGTATAATGTTCCTCTCCCAACAAAGTGTCTGAAGTATGTGAGACCAAATTTTATCATCTTTGCATTCAAGGAGCATTCTTGCTATACTTTCTTCAAGACATATATATTCTGTTGGGTAGTCCCTGGGATATTCAGTATTCTTCTCCAGCACTACAACTCACATCAGTTCTTCTTCTGCCATCCTTATTCATTGCCCAACTCTCAGATGAATAACAAATGTTTGGAAAGAACACAGTTTGAATCAGATACACTTTAATCGCAACCTGACATCATTGCTCCTCGGTAATTTGAAGAGGTCCCTAAGTGCAGACTTTCCCAAGTATGTCTCCTGATTTCCTGACTGCTAGTACAAAGGGTATTGATTATGGAAGTTAGTAAGATGAAATCACTGACAATTTCAATCTTTTCCCCATCAATCATGCTGCCTGTCATACAGTGGTAAGAATCTTTGTTTCCTTGACATTGAGACACAATTTATATTGAAGACTATGTTATTTGAACTTCTACAACAAATACTTCAAGTCCACCTTACTTTCATCAAGGAAAGTTGTGTCATTTGTATAATATAGATTACTAATGAATCTTCCCTCAATTCTTATGTCAAATTCTTTTTCAACAGCCCAGTTTCTCAAATAATTTGCTCAGCATACAGATTGAATAGGTATGGAGAAAGAATACAATCCTAATGCACAACTTTCTTAATTTTAAACCTTAGGTATGCACTGCAATCCCAGAGGTGCACGGTTCAAATCCACCAGATGCTCTGCTGAAGGAGGAGGAACAATCGCCTCCTGTACCAGTCAGATCCAATTTGACGGTACACACATAAAATAAATAAATAAACCTTAGGTAGTATTCCTTTGCTCTTTCACCTAACAGCTTCTTTATGTAGGTATAGGTTTCACATGAGAACAATTATGTGCTCTGGCAATCATGTTCTTTTTCAGTGGTAGTCATAAATTGTAATGAGCCACACAGCCAAATGCCTCTGCATACTCTATAAAGTATAAATAGACATCCTTCTGGTATTCTTTACTTTTATCAAGATCCATCTGACATCAGCAGTGATATCCCTGGTGACACAATCTCTTTTAAATCCTGCTTGAACTTCTGGAATTCCTCTGTCTATACACCGTTCTAGCTGTTTTTGAATGATGTTCAGCAGTATTTTGCTTACAACTGATATTAAGAATATTGTTCGATAGTTCCCGTATTCTGTTGGATGACTTTTCGTCGAACTGGGAACAACTATGGGTCTCTTCTAGTAAGTCAATAGGCCAGCTGTCTTCCAAATTCCCTGATATAGACTGGTGGCACATCCAGGTCTGAATCTATTTAGTTGGAACATGTCAGTTGATATTCCACATATTCACAGGCCCTTATTTTTTTTTTTTTGCCAATGTCTTCAGTGCAGCTTCAACATCTTATTTTTATTACCATTGGCTCTTGTTCATAGAGTACTTCCTAAAATTTTTGGTGTCAGTAGGCTTCAACATCCCTAAAGTATGTTAAAGGGAGCACAAAATCCTTGCCTCCACAGAGCAGTCTGGTTTCACCCTCTCCAGGACAAACCTGGTTGTTCTCCTAGCAGTCCATGGAATATTCAACACTTTTCCAGCACAACACCTCAAAGGCATCAATTCTCTTTTTACCATCTCTCATCACTGTCCAGTTTTCTGATGCATAGCACACTATTGTGAAGATTATGGCCTGGATTAGGTGTACCTTAGTCTCCAGCCTGACATTGTTTCTCTTCAGTACTATGAAGAGGTCCCTGACAACAGACTTTCCAAATGCAATTTGTCTCTTGATTTTCTGGCTACTGGTAACAAGAGTGTTGATTGAGGAACTAAGCAAACTAAAACTGTCAACAATCTCAATCTCTTCCCCATCGACAATGATGCTATCAATTGACCCAGTGGTGAGAATCTTTGTTTTCTTGATGTTGAGCATCAATCCATATTGAAGGTTGCAGTCCTTGACCTTCTATAGGAAATGCTTCAAGTCCTCCTTAGTTTCAGTAAACAGGGTTGTGTCGTCTGCTTCCTCTAATCCTGATGCCACATTCCTCCTCGTGTCCAGCATCCTGGATGATCTCTTCTGCATACAGATTGAAAAGGTATGGAGACAGAATACATCCCTGGCGGACCTCTCTCCCAATTTTGAACCCTACAATGTCTCCTTTCTCTGTTCTGATGACTCTTGGTTCAAGTATAGGTTTCTCATGAGCACAAACAAATGTTCTGGGATTCCCATTTTTTTTTCTCAGAGTCAGCCATAGCTTGTTGTAATCCACACAGTCAAAAGCCTTTGCATAGGCAATGAAGCAGAGATAGACATTCCTCTGGTATTCTCTGCTTTCTGCCAAGATCTATCTAATGTTAGCTATAATATCCCTAGAACCACGAACTCTTCTAAACCCAACCTACACATCTGACAGTTCTCTGTTGACGTGTTGCTGCAGTTGGTTTTAGATAATTTTCAGCAGAATTTTGCTTGCATGTGATATTAATGATACTGTTCAATAACTTCTACACTCTGTTGAGTCATCCTTTTAGTAGTATTCTTTATAAAGGTCTTTTCTGGTTTTATTGTTGTGTACCATAGAGCCAGAACCAGCCCATAACTAGATCCTCCAATGGATTTTAAGAGGTAGTTAATTCCACGGGAGGAGGTTGTCCATTCTTCTCCCATGGAGCAGCTCGTGAATTCACTTTATTCCAAAATATCTCAATTTGTGTTTGACTCTTTGCTTCACAATTAACACTCTTGGTACCAGTAGCTAGGAAATCAATTATTTTTTCTATCTTTTGCAGCTTCTTACATAATTTTTCATATCCCTGTGTTGATATTTCTTCTGGTTTTCTCTGGGCTATTTGCTTTATTTATGGCCTTGATTATTTCTTCCACCTCTGTACCTTCCTCAATAGCTGTTCAAATGACCATGCATCAACATATTTCTTCTGCCTCCCTGTTTCAAGGGTATTCACTGAGTCGGCTGTGTGCTCTGCTTTATTTTTTTAAGTTTTTCCCTACCCCCTACAATGTTTGAAGCTGCCTGCTGATTTTTTGACATTATGTAGTATTTTTCTTGATATAGACAGGGCTGTTTCTACTGTGTATGTTGATAATTATTATATGTTGTTGATAATTATTTTTCTTAATGATATCATTGATTAGTTGCAGGTTCAAAGTGCTCTGTCTATGTGATTAGAGCCACTTGCTCTACTGAAAGTCCTTTCTGGGCCTCTGGATCCCAGAATGTTTACCTTTTTGGGTCCTCTTTGGTCTGCATTGCAGGCCTACAGAAATATCATATTGCAGTCCTGTCTCCTAAAGTCTGTTGTCCTCTTTGGTTTTTGGGGTGGCACAGGCAAGTTTCACAAGTTAAGCACTTTCTGTTCAAACGAGTTGCAGGCAGTCTGTCTACTGTCTTCTTTGGTCTATGAAGTGGACTCATGGTGTCCAGATTCCTTAACTGGAGTAGTTTCACTCTAATGCAATTATAAGCTGCTCTAACCCTAGTATCTCAATGTGCTGATCCTTGGAGTGAGTCTCTCACCTGAGTGCAGCCTCTTCCCCTGAAGTCTATTGCACTCTTATATCTGTGGAGTAGCACAGTCAGTTTCCCCAGCTGAAGCAATTTCTTTCCAGGAATATTACAGACAACTCCTTCCCAAAGCACTTCAATGTGTCACTTGTGGAAGTGTGTCTCTAATATTTTCTTCATCTACCATGTTGCTACCTATTGTTCTAGAGAGGATTTTGGCTTTCCTGTTTTTGTTATGTAATACATAGTAAAGGCTGCAGTCTTCTATATTCTACAACAAATGTTTCAATATCTCTTCATATTCCGCTAGCAAGATTGTGTCATCTGCATAATGCAGTTCTTGAAGAATATTCTTCCAATTCTGATGACAATTTCCTCTCCATTTGCTGAACATATTTAATTATTTTCTCAATATGCAGATTGAATATTGATATAATTATTTTAAGTTTCATGGAGTTGGCTATGATACATATTTACTCTGTGAATGGATCAGAACCATACCATATTTTGTACCGTTCTCAAGATCTTTGATGTATTCAAGCCCATTCAATTCATATAATTTGATTCTCAGCATGATGTCCTTTTGAAAGAAAATTCTCTTCTTGACTACATACCCAAATTAAGTGAGAAGATTTTGCTATCGTTGCTTTTAAGAAACACTGTTAATGCACTTCCCCAAAGACAGGCTTAATTGTTCTTTTTGACAGTGGCTAGAACACATCTTTCCTGATTTTAAATCATATGGTTCCATTATTCTATTTGGACAACTGATTCTTGGTTTACATACAAATTTTACATGAGCAGAATTAAGAATTGATGACAGTTTCATTCTTCTCAATATTAGCTATAATTTATCATGATACGCACAGTTAAATGTCTTTATATAGTCACTCAAATACAGATAAACCTCTCTCTGTTATTCTCTCATTCAAGCCAGGATCAATTTCACATCAGCACAGATATCCCTAGTAAAAAGGTCTCTTCTGAATCTGGCTTGAATTTCTGGAAGTTTACTGTTGATATACTACTGTTCCAGCTGTTTTGAAATAATCATCAACAAAATTTACCTCCATGAATACACTTTCCATTGAATTCCTGAGCTGCACTTTGAAGTTCGTTTATCTCTTAAATTTAGTAGGAATCATTTGTAGATTAAAGGGAATATTCAAAACTCAGCTCATTGCCACTGAATCAGAATGGACTTCTAACTGACCCTTCAATAAGTGTCACACAGAAGATTGTTCATTTTTCCAATGTAGGCACTGTTACATTCCAACTACTATAGATGCACAGCCTTTGATTGAGCAACCAACCTCATACAGACTAAAAGAGAAGTCAGTAAAAAACTGAAGAAATAAGAAAGTCCGAAAGATCCCTTAACTAATACTTTTATTCAGGACTGACTATGTTTAAGATTCTGTAAAGCTGTCTCATGGAAACATAGGAGAGTCCTTAAGATTCTTAACGGAGAAACCAAAGATACAGTGGTCATTTTGTTGTTAGTACTGTTGAGATTGACTGTGACATCCTTAGCTACTCTTTTACAGATGAAGAGTGGGCTTTGTAATAAACTTTGAATTTCATCTCTCCTACTTACTTTCTGGATGAATAATGTCAGTCTGAACTTACTTTATATAAGATAAGGAAAATGAATTCTCTTTCTGACTAAATGGTAGAAATGGTAGAATGCATATACAGACTTTGAAATGAAAAACGGAATCTAATAGTGACACAAAGTTTAATTCTATCCTAAATATGAGGTGAAGCTTAGCAGGACAACATAATAAGTGCACATTTCAGATGCTTATCATAACGACCTGGGTCACTGACTTCAGAGAAAAAATTATATGCCCAGTATTGGTTCAAGAATGAATTTCCAGCTTTTTTGTCATCATATTCTTTGTTTTGAACTCCAAAGACCTGTCTAGTTAAATATTGATAATTTAACTTATTTCCAATATAATTTCTTTATTGTATTTACCTTCCCCCCACCTTTTTCCACTTCTTCTTCTTCCTTTAGTAAAATTGTGGTTTTAATGAACTATCACAAAGAGGTTAGTTTTCCTTTCATTCATTCATTCATCCATTAATTTATATATATTTTCCTTCCTTCCTCTGTCCCATTTAACTTGGTAATTCTTATTCTGTTCCAGGTTGTTAATTGTCATATACATATTGTCTAAGTGTTCATTCCTTTCAGATTATTCTTCCTTTCCTTTACCCCAGCACAGTGCCCATTATCTATACATTCTTTTCTCACTCTCTCTATCCCCCACATCCATCCTGTTACTATAATAGTGGTCTTATGAAGTATTTGTCCTTTTTTTTTTTTACTATTTTATTTAGTATAATGTATTTAAGTTTGGGCTATTAGGCAAAGCTAGAGAGCTTTTTTGCCAATTCTGCATCTGATTTGATATCTCCAGACCTGATTCTGAAGTCTTCAAACTTGACCATCTGATCACAGATTTTTCAGCCTCTGAAGCCTGCAATCTGCAATATTTTGGATTCTTCCCCCAAAGTTCTTTTGATTAATCAGCCTCTGAAACAGGCCATCCCTAAAGCCAGCAGTCTACAACTCTGCCTGCCTGAGTGTGCCAGGGACCATACACAAGGAAAGAATTGTCCAGACCCTGATTTGGATTTTCAACCTTCAGAACTGTAAGAAAACAGGTTTCTATTTTTTAAAGTGTCTCCAGTTTCTTCTCTACTAAAGTCTAATCCATATACTTGGCATTTGCCAGCCTCTACAAGCACATGAGCTATTTTGACAAAAATCTTCCTCTCTCTCCTCCTCCCTGTCAGCTTTGTTGGTTTTGCTTCTTTAGAGAACCTAGTCTAAAATACTTACATAACTGGGTGAAAGATTCATGGCTAGAATATGAAAAAAAAAACCACCCAAAAATCAAAGCCCTACAAAAAAACCAACAACAAAACAAAACAAAAACTAAAACCACAACTGAGGTTCCAACTTGGGTCTGTCTGACTTCAAGATCATTCATTTGCCAAATGCTTATTGCACAAATTATTCAAGCCATGCCATGTTCTGTTCCATAACATACAATAAGGTTTGTTAGTGGAATGGATTAAATCATGTCTCCCTCAAACTCCGTGTTAGAATTCTAACCCCTAAATATGTGGATGCAATCCTGTTTGGAAATAGGGTCTTTGTTGTATTAATTAGATCATACTCAAGCAAGGCAGGCATCAAATGTAGTCACTTCTGAGTTATGGAAAAGCAGGTTAGACACAGAAATGCAAGTAAATACGGGGGAAGAGATCATATGAGGATCATCTACAAGCCAAGAACCTAGGCATGCTAGGGGTCACATACAACAATCAACACAGCCAATACTCTGATTTGGATTTTCAGCCTCCAGAATTATGAGAAAATAGATTTTTACTTTTAAAGCGACTCACTTGTGGTATTTCTGTTACAGCAACACAAGAGTCTAAGACAAACAGAAAGATAATAGACAAATAAATGTATAAATATATGTTTGATGAAGATGACTGCTTTGAGAAGGTATATTGGGCTAAGGGGGCAGGGATAACCTGGGGTGAGGATGTGGGCATACTTCATAGAGTTTTTTGAAGTCCTCCTTAGTAAGGTGACACTTAATTCCTTAGAAGTTGTATTCTGAAGTGCAAACCTCAGTAATATTCTCCATCATCTACCTCTATCAGTCACCTCCTTCCCTGACTTCATCTAGTACTTCCCTGCCTTCACTTGGCCATGCCTTCACTGGACTGACCACTTTCATTTCCGAGTTATAATGATTTGAGTACAATATTCTTCTCTTAATGGCCCTGGCATGGACACATGAATAAATTGTGTGGGAGAATATTTTATTTTACAGGGGCTTACAGATGCTGAGATAAGCAAATTTTTTGCTTATTAGTTGAGAACCTTTAGAGTGTGAGAAAGACATTAGTGTGCATCTCTTAATTCCAAATGCTGGTAATTCCTTTCCATGTGGAGGGATTTCCATTGGAGGAGTAATAGTCTTGCAATAATGTCTCCACTCACCCACTCATCCTTAGAGGTGAAGCAGTGTTATGTGCTATTTATGTTCTCCACATGCTCAGAGTCCTAAGTCCTTACACCCATGAATGTGACCTTGTTGGGAAGTATAGTCATCACAGGCTTCATTCTCTCTCACTTCTGTCTGGCATTGAATCTAAACCCACTCATAGCAGGTCCTCCACTGGATTTGCAAGGCTGTTAATCACCGAGGAAAAAAAGATTGTTTATCTTCTCCCCTGGAGCTGCTCCACTGGATTAGAAGTGCCAGAGAGGTGGGGCCCTTGGGATAATAGTGCAACTTCCTATGGAATTGAACTAATTTTGGATAAAATAATATTTAAACTTAGTGCAGTCAAGTAGGAACTGACTCATAGCTGACCCTTCCCTACATGTTTTCAGAAAGGGTAAATCAAATGGGAGAAGATGACCCATCTTTCTCTTGTGCAGCAGCCCTAATTTGACTTATGTTCTTATAAGAAAAAGAGACAAAGAAACAGAGAAGCACAGGGAAGATGGCGAATGGAGATAGAGGCAGAGATTGGAGGGATATATTTATATTCCAAGAAATTTCAAGGCTGCTAGCAGTTACAGGAAGCTAGAAGAGAGACATGGTACAGAGTCTTTCTAGGAATCCTGTGGAAACAATCAGCCTTGCCAGGACCTTAATTTTCCTCTTGTATCCTTTTATCCTCCGGAACTATAAGAATACACACACACACACACACACACACACACACACACACACACGTTCTTATAAGTCACTTATTTTAAGCAAGGACGTCAGATTAGAGATTAGGGTGTTCCTCATGTAAGTCATAATCTTTTCAGTTGCTTTCTATGCATCTGAAAGTTGGATAGTGAATAAGGATGACAAAAGAAGAACTGACATCATTGATTTGGTGTAGAGTGCTGAATTGCCAAATGAAGAAACAATTCTGTCTTGGAAGAAGTCAACATCAGATATGAAAGTTGGAGGGTCAGAGGAAGGTCCTCAGCAAGGTGGATTGACATAGGCTCGAACAATGGGCCTGCCAGAGATTATGGGAATAGCACAGGATCAAGCAAAGTTTTTATCTATTATTTGTAGAATCACTATGAGTTGTAGTCACCTGGATGGTACCAAACAACAACAACAACAACAAGGCATTGAGTTCATGGTTCTTAGCTGTGGCAGCCCTAAACATGTTATATAGAGAGGAAACCAGCCAGGTGTAGTCAAGTTGATACTTCTCACCTCGTTGGAAACTTGTCTTTCCCACAAAGAGAATGTAATCTGTTTTGATTCTCAAACTTGTAAATTTACAGGTCAGGTCCCAGTGCAGAAGCCTAGGTAACCTAATGCTTCCTGTGTTTGATGTTGTTATTGTTGATTGCCTTCCAATCGAGTACGACTCATAGCGACTCTATGAACAGAAGTCCTAAAGCCTTTTATAGAGTTTCTACAGGCATATATTTCACCAGGAGTTCAGGACCTATTTACTTGCACACTTCTTTTTTTGACAGAGCAAGGAGTGGTTTATTCTCACAGCTGAGCACAGGATGGGCCTGCAGCCTTGAAAGCAGCACAGGCAGCCCCCTCCCAGGCTCAGCTCCCCTTCTCAGTGTGGCAGCCGCCAGGGG
>NW_006399770.1:17866351-17882946 GCF_000299155.1 Elephantulus edwardii
TCAATTGACCCAGTGGTGAGAATCTTTGTTTTCTTGATGTTGAGCATCAATCCATATTGAAGGTTGCAGTCCTTGACCTTCTATAGGAAATGCTTCAAGTCCTCCTTAGTTTCAGTAAACAGGGTTGTGTCGTCTGCTTCCTCTAATCCTGATGCCACATTCCTCCTCGTGTCCAGCATCCTGGATGATCTCTTCTGCATACAGATTGAAAAGGTATGGAGACAGAATACATCCCTGGCGGACCTCTCTCCCAATTTTGAACCCTACAATGTCTCCTTTCTCTGTTCTGATGACTCTTGGTTCAAGTATAGGTTTCTCATGAGCACAAACAAATGTTCTGGGATTCCCATTTTTTTTTCTCAGAGTCAGCCATAGCTTGTTGTAATCCACACAGTCAAAAGCCTTTGCATAGGCAATGAAGCAGAGATAGACATTCCTCTGGTATTCTCTGCTTTCTGCCAAGATCTATCTAATGTTAGCTATAATATCCCTAGAACCACGAACTCTTCTAAACCCAACCTACACATCTGACAGTTCTCTGTTGACGTGTTGCTGCAGTTGGTTTTAGATAATTTTCAGCAGAATTTTGCTTGCATGTGATATTAATGATACTGTTCAATAACTTCTACACTCTGTTGAGTCATCCTTTTAGTAGTATTCTTTATAAAGGTCTTTTCTGGTTTTATTGTTGTGTACCATAGAGCCAGAACCAGCCCATAACTAGATCCTCCAATGGATTTTAAGAGGTAGTTAATTCCACGGGAGGAGGTTGTCCATTCTTCTCCCATGGAGCAGCTCGTGAATTCACTTTATTCCAAAATATCTCAATTTGTGTTTGACTCTTTGCTTCACAATTAACACTCTTGGTACCAGTAGCTAGGAAATCAATTATTTTTTCTATCTTTTGCAGCTTCTTACATAATTTTTCATATCCCTGTGTTGATATTTCTTCTGGTTTTCTCTGGGCTATTTGCTTTATTTATGGCCTTGATTATTTCTTCCACCTCTGTACCTTCCTCAATAGCTGTTCAAATGACCATGCATCAACATATTTCTTCTGCCTCCCTGTTTCAAGGGTATTCACTGAGTCGGCTGTGTGCTCTGCTTTATTTTTTTAAGTTTTTCCCTACCCCCTACAATGTTTGAAGCTGCCTGCTGATTTTTTGACATTATGTAGTATTTTTCTTGATATAGACAGGGCTGTTTCTACTGTGTATGTTGATAATTATTATATGTTGTTGATAATTATTTTTCTTAATGATATCATTGATTAGTTGCAGGTTCAAAGTGCTCTGTCTATGTGATTAGAGCCACTTGCTCTACTGAAAGTCCTTTCTGGGCCTCTGGATCCCAGAATGTTTACCTTTTTGGGTCCTCTTTGGTCTGCATTGCAGGCCTACAGAAATATCATATTGCAGTCCTGTCTCCTAAAGTCTGTTGTCCTCTTTGGTTTTTGGGGTGGCACAGGCAAGTTTCACAAGTTAAGCACTTTCTGTTCAAACGAGTTGCAGGCAGTCTGTCTACTGTCTTCTTTGGTCTATGAAGTGGACTCATGGTGTCCAGATTCCTTAACTGGAGTAGTTTCACTCTAATGCAATTATAAGCTGCTCTAACCCTAGTATCTCAATGTGCTGATCCTTGGAGTGAGTCTCTCACCTGAGTGCAGCCTCTTCCCCTGAAGTCTATTGCACTCTTATATCTGTGGAGTAGCACAGTCAGTTTCCCCAGCTGAAGCAATTTCTTTCCAGGAATATTACAGACAACTCCTTCCCAAAGCACTTCAATGTGTCACTTGTGGAAGTGTGTCTCTAATATTTTCTTCATCTACCATGTTGCTACCTATTGTTCTAGAGAGGATTTTGGCTTTCCTGTTTTTGTTATGTAATACATAGTAAAGGCTGCAGTCTTCTATATTCTACAACAAATGTTTCAATATCTCTTCATATTCCGCTAGCAAGATTGTGTCATCTGCATAATGCAGTTCTTGAAGAATATTCTTCCAATTCTGATGACAATTTCCTCTCCATTTGCTGAACATATTTAATTATTTTCTCAATATGCAGATTGAATATTGATATAATTATTTTAAGTTTCATGGAGTTGGCTATGATACATATTTACTCTGTGAATGGATCAGAACCATACCATATTTTGTACCGTTCTCAAGATCTTTGATGTATTCAAGCCCATTCAATTCATATAATTTGATTCTCAGCATGATGTCCTTTTGAAAGAAAATTCTCTTCTTGACTACATACCCAAATTAAGTGAGAAGATTTTGCTATCGTTGCTTTTAAGAAACACTGTTAATGCACTTCCCCAAAGACAGGCTTAATTGTTCTTTTTGACAGTGGCTAGAACACATCTTTCCTGATTTTAAATCATATGGTTCCATTATTCTATTTGGACAACTGATTCTTGGTTTACATACAAATTTTACATGAGCAGAATTAAGAATTGATGACAGTTTCATTCTTCTCAATATTAGCTATAATTTATCATGATACGCACAGTTAAATGTCTTTATATAGTCACTCAAATACAGATAAACCTCTCTCTGTTATTCTCTCATTCAAGCCAGGATCAATTTCACATCAGCACAGATATCCCTAGTAAAAAGGTCTCTTCTGAATCTGGCTTGAATTTCTGGAAGTTTACTGTTGATATACTACTGTTCCAGCTGTTTTGAAATAATCATCAACAAAATTTACCTCCATGAATACACTTTCCATTGAATTCCTGAGCTGCACTTTGAAGTTCGTTTATCTCTTAAATTTAGTAGGAATCATTTGTAGATTAAAGGGAATATTCAAAACTCAGCTCATTGCCACTGAATCAGAATGGACTTCTAACTGACCCTTCAATAAGTGTCACACAGAAGATTGTTCATTTTTCCAATGTAGGCACTGTTACATTCCAACTACTATAGATGCACAGCCTTTGATTGAGCAACCAACCTCATACAGACTAAAAGAGAAGTCAGTAAAAAACTGAAGAAATAAGAAAGTCCGAAAGATCCCTTAACTAATACTTTTATTCAGGACTGACTATGTTTAAGATTCTGTAAAGCTGTCTCATGGAAACATAGGAGAGTCCTTAAGATTCTTAACGGAGAAACCAAAGATACAGTGGTCATTTTGTTGTTAGTACTGTTGAGATTGACTGTGACATCCTTAGCTACTCTTTTACAGATGAAGAGTGGGCTTTGTAATAAACTTTGAATTTCATCTCTCCTACTTACTTTCTGGATGAATAATGTCAGTCTGAACTTACTTTATATAAGATAAGGAAAATGAATTCTCTTTCTGACTAAATGGTAGAAATGGTAGAATGCATATACAGACTTTGAAATGAAAAACGGAATCTAATAGTGACACAAAGTTTAATTCTATCCTAAATATGAGGTGAAGCTTAGCAGGACAACATAATAAGTGCACATTTCAGATGCTTATCATAACGACCTGGGTCACTGACTTCAGAGAAAAAATTATATGCCCAGTATTGGTTCAAGAATGAATTTCCAGCTTTTTTGTCATCATATTCTTTGTTTTGAACTCCAAAGACCTGTCTAGTTAAATATTGATAATTTAACTTATTTCCAATATAATTTCTTTATTGTATTTACCTTCCCCCCACCTTTTTCCACTTCTTCTTCTTCCTTTAGTAAAATTGTGGTTTTAATGAACTATCACAAAGAGGTTAGTTTTCCTTTCATTCATTCATTCATCCATTAATTTATATATATTTTCCTTCCTTCCTCTGTCCCATTTAACTTGGTAATTCTTATTCTGTTCCAGGTTGTTAATTGTCATATACATATTGTCTAAGTGTTCATTCCTTTCAGATTATTCTTCCTTTCCTTTACCCCAGCACAGTGCCCATTATCTATACATTCTTTTCTCACTCTCTCTATCCCCCACATCCATCCTGTTACTATAATAGTGGTCTTATGAAGTATTTGTCCTTTTTTTTTTTTACTATTTTATTTAGTATAATGTATTTAAGTTTGGGCTATTAGGCAAAGCTAGAGAGCTTTTTTGCCAATTCTGCATCTGATTTGATATCTCCAGACCTGATTCTGAAGTCTTCAAACTTGACCATCTGATCACAGATTTTTCAGCCTCTGAAGCCTGCAATCTGCAATATTTTGGATTCTTCCCCCAAAGTTCTTTTGATTAATCAGCCTCTGAAACAGGCCATCCCTAAAGCCAGCAGTCTACAACTCTGCCTGCCTGAGTGTGCCAGGGACCATACACAAGGAAAGAATTGTCCAGACCCTGATTTGGATTTTCAACCTTCAGAACTGTAAGAAAACAGGTTTCTATTTTTTAAAGTGTCTCCAGTTTCTTCTCTACTAAAGTCTAATCCATATACTTGGCATTTGCCAGCCTCTACAAGCACATGAGCTATTTTGACAAAAATCTTCCTCTCTCTCCTCCTCCCTGTCAGCTTTGTTGGTTTTGCTTCTTTAGAGAACCTAGTCTAAAATACTTACATAACTGGGTGAAAGATTCATGGCTAGAATATGAAAAAAAAAACCACCCAAAAATCAAAGCCCTACAAAAAAACCAACAACAAAACAAAACAAAAACTAAAACCACAACTGAGGTTCCAACTTGGGTCTGTCTGACTTCAAGATCATTCATTTGCCAAATGCTTATTGCACAAATTATTCAAGCCATGCCATGTTCTGTTCCATAACATACAATAAGGTTTGTTAGTGGAATGGATTAAATCATGTCTCCCTCAAACTCCGTGTTAGAATTCTAACCCCTAAATATGTGGATGCAATCCTGTTTGGAAATAGGGTCTTTGTTGTATTAATTAGATCATACTCAAGCAAGGCAGGCATCAAATGTAGTCACTTCTGAGTTATGGAAAAGCAGGTTAGACACAGAAATGCAAGTAAATACGGGGGAAGAGATCATATGAGGATCATCTACAAGCCAAGAACCTAGGCATGCTAGGGGTCACATACAACAATCAACACAGCCAATACTCTGATTTGGATTTTCAGCCTCCAGAATTATGAGAAAATAGATTTTTACTTTTAAAGCGACTCACTTGTGGTATTTCTGTTACAGCAACACAAGAGTCTAAGACAAACAGAAAGATAATAGACAAATAAATGTATAAATATATGTTTGATGAAGATGACTGCTTTGAGAAGGTATATTGGGCTAAGGGGGCAGGGATAACCTGGGGTGAGGATGTGGGCATACTTCATAGAGTTTTTTGAAGTCCTCCTTAGTAAGGTGACACTTAATTCCTTAGAAGTTGTATTCTGAAGTGCAAACCTCAGTAATATTCTCCATCATCTACCTCTATCAGTCACCTCCTTCCCTGACTTCATCTAGTACTTCCCTGCCTTCACTTGGCCATGCCTTCACTGGACTGACCACTTTCATTTCCGAGTTATAATGATTTGAGTACAATATTCTTCTCTTAATGGCCCTGGCATGGACACATGAATAAATTGTGTGGGAGAATATTTTATTTTACAGGGGCTTACAGATGCTGAGATAAGCAAATTTTTTGCTTATTAGTTGAGAACCTTTAGAGTGTGAGAAAGACATTAGTGTGCATCTCTTAATTCCAAATGCTGGTAATTCCTTTCCATGTGGAGGGATTTCCATTGGAGGAGTAATAGTCTTGCAATAATGTCTCCACTCACCCACTCATCCTTAGAGGTGAAGCAGTGTTATGTGCTATTTATGTTCTCCACATGCTCAGAGTCCTAAGTCCTTACACCCATGAATGTGACCTTGTTGGGAAGTATAGTCATCACAGGCTTCATTCTCTCTCACTTCTGTCTGGCATTGAATCTAAACCCACTCATAGCAGGTCCTCCACTGGATTTGCAAGGCTGTTAATCACCGAGGAAAAAAAGATTGTTTATCTTCTCCCCTGGAGCTGCTCCACTGGATTAGAAGTGCCAGAGAGGTGGGGCCCTTGGGATAATAGTGCAACTTCCTATGGAATTGAACTAATTTTGGATAAAATAATATTTAAACTTAGTGCAGTCAAGTAGGAACTGACTCATAGCTGACCCTTCCCTACATGTTTTCAGAAAGGGTAAATCAAATGGGAGAAGATGACCCATCTTTCTCTTGTGCAGCAGCCCTAATTTGACTTATGTTCTTATAAGAAAAAGAGACAAAGAAACAGAGAAGCACAGGGAAGATGGCGAATGGAGATAGAGGCAGAGATTGGAGGGATATATTTATATTCCAAGAAATTTCAAGGCTGCTAGCAGTTACAGGAAGCTAGAAGAGAGACATGGTACAGAGTCTTTCTAGGAATCCTGTGGAAACAATCAGCCTTGCCAGGACCTTAATTTTCCTCTTGTATCCTTTTATCCTCCGGAACTATAAGAATACACACACACACACACACACACACACACACACACACACACGTTCTTATAAGTCACTTATTTTAAGCAAGGACGTCAGATTAGAGATTAGGGTGTTCCTCATGTAAGTCATAATCTTTTCAGTTGCTTTCTATGCATCTGAAAGTTGGATAGTGAATAAGGATGACAAAAGAAGAACTGACATCATTGATTTGGTGTAGAGTGCTGAATTGCCAAATGAAGAAACAATTCTGTCTTGGAAGAAGTCAACATCAGATATGAAAGTTGGAGGGTCAGAGGAAGGTCCTCAGCAAGGTGGATTGACATAGGCTCGAACAATGGGCCTGCCAGAGATTATGGGAATAGCACAGGATCAAGCAAAGTTTTTATCTATTATTTGTAGAATCACTATGAGTTGTAGTCACCTGGATGGTACCAAACAACAACAACAACAACAAGGCATTGAGTTCATGGTTCTTAGCTGTGGCAGCCCTAAACATGTTATATAGAGAGGAAACCAGCCAGGTGTAGTCAAGTTGATACTTCTCACCTCGTTGGAAACTTGTCTTTCCCACAAAGAGAATGTAATCTGTTTTGATTCTCAAACTTGTAAATTTACAGGTCAGGTCCCAGTGCAGAAGCCTAGGTAACCTAATGCTTCCTGTGTTTGATGTTGTTATTGTTGATTGCCTTCCAATCGAGTACGACTCATAGCGACTCTATGAACAGAAGTCCTAAAGCCTTTTATAGAGTTTCTACAGGCATATATTTCACCAGGAGTTCAGGACCTATTTACTTGCACACTTCTTTTTTTGACAGAGCAAGGAGTGGTTTATTCTCACAGCTGAGCACAGGATGGGCCTGCAGCCTTGAAAGCAGCACAGGCAGCCCCCTCCCAGGCTCAGCTCCCCTTCTCAGTGTGGCAGCCGCCAGGGGGCTGGGTTGGGAGCCAGGGGAGCAGCCAGGGTGGCAGCCATCCTGCCATGGAAGCTGGCTGGCTACAGAGCAGCAGCAGCGGGCAGCAGTAGCAGCAGCAGGTTACAGAGGGGGCAAGAAGTGTTAGTCCTCCTGGCCAGCTTCCCCCATGGATAGTGCCTGGTGAGGTCTGAGGGGCCTGGGCTGGGAAGTGAGTGCTGAGTGCAGCTCAGTGGGCCGTGAAGATGCGGCTGGAAATGTCCTCCAGGAGCCAGTAGATGAGGAGCAACAGGTTCTCCCCCGGTGACTTCGCTGCAGTTCTGGATGCACCAGTGGTAGCTGTGGGTCGAGTCCAGCTCCAGGGCCTCCTGAATGGCACTAGAAGACAACGCCCCAGGCAGGTCCTGCTTGTTGGCAAAGATAAGAAGGGTTGCTCCGGCCTGGCGTTCTTCCACCAGCAGGGTCTGGAGCTCTTGCCGGCAATCCTGCATGCGCTGGTGGTCGGCACTGTCCACCACTCAGATGAGGCCACCCGTGCTCTCAAAGTAGTTCCACCAATAGGACCGCAGGGACTTCTGGCTGCCCACATCCCAGATGTTCAGCTTGAATCCACAGTGCTCCAGTGTCTTGACGTTAAAGCCCAGTGTTGGGGAGATGGTGTCGATGTCTTCTCCATTGAACTTCTTGAGGATGGTTGTTTTACCAGCGTTGTCCAGGCCGAGCGTGAGCAGTCGCAGCTGTTGTTCTTTCTGCTTTATCTTCTTGAGAATGGTCAGGAAACCCATGGTCCCAGTAGCCCCTTCCTACTTGCACACTTTAAGCCACATTCTTGAGTATCATCTTCATTTGTACTTGGGTGATGTGATACATGTGAATTTTCGAATTCCTTACTCTTTTACTCTATAAGGATTTTGAACTAGGGAAGAAGAAGAGTGAGAATGATTGATGTCTTAAGTAAACATTAAATGAACACTCCTATCAGAACACAGAAGTATTAGAAAGAGAATAGAATTATTTAATGCCAGTGAGGTGGGTACATTCAGACCAGGTAAAAGGGCAAGTCCCTCCATGGAGGTAACATTTGAACTTAAACTTGAATGTCAACAAGCCACAAGTCATGGGCAACACGGGCAACCTAAGCCATACTTTCCAGGCAGAGGGAACAGTAAGTGTGAAGGCCTAGACCAGACCTTCATAGTCTGGAGGAGAAGTAAGAAAGCCTGTGGGCTGGAGCAAGATGACCCAGGAGGATCAAACAGAGACTAGGTTATATAAATGGTGCCACATCATGGAGAGCCTCAAAAGCCACCTCCAGGACTGTGAAGTTTAAGTTTCAAAGTCCTAGAAGTCTTTTAAGTAGGAGGTTGATGATGCCACGGTTGAGTTCAATGTTTTAGAAGTCATAATGATAGCTATGTGAGTAATGGGATAGGGAAAGCCACAAGTGGAAACTTGGAGTCTAGTTATGAAGCCATTTCTGTGTACTAGGTTACCAATGGTGATGGCATGTTCTAGAATGATAACTGAATTATGGTCAAAAGAGATGAAACTCAAGATTTCTTTAGGAGAAGATCTCTGGGGCTTGCTGAGGTGTCACTTGTCCACCAGGCCATTCTGTTCTTCTGTTGCCTTCTTTTTCAGAAGCATGTTTGGTGCTCTTTGAACTTCATGGAAGTGGTTACTCTTTGCCTTGAATGTGGATACAATTATCAACTCTCCATCTTCTATCCCAGTGCCTCACCCTTGATCATTTATTTATTTTTCTGTGTGATACAACACGTATCTATGAGAAAGGTTGAGCTGGAATATCTCTAATTGCCATTAACAGCTTGACTCTTACACTGCCAAGCCTCACCACAGGCTCATGGTTGTCAAGTCATCGGGGGTCCCCCACCCGGATTCTAAGGACGTAAATCATAACAGGAGGAGATTTTCCATCTTTCTCTCAAAGACTGATGGATTCAAACCATGGCCTTTGGGTTAGCAATCATATTTGTCATTTGCAGAATATTTGTAATATCAACATTTTTGCTGTTCTTTGTGATTTGATGTGGTATTATTTGCAACAGTAATGGGAAAATATGTTCCAAAATAAAATGCATATGATTTTGTATCTGTGATAATAATCATGTTATCTTTATTGTGGACTTGCAAAAAGAACTCTGGATTGTGAACAATTCAAGGTCCCTGTGGACTATAAATACACAGGAGGGAAGAGATCTGACTCAAGTATGTTTCAAGACTGAAAAAGTGCAGTCTTATTTCTTTCTTGGTGGAAGCAACATTTGCATTGAATGACTAGTATTTACTAGTTCAATAGTTACATTCCAGAGTCTATGTTTATTTATTTTTTTTATAAAGAGATACCAATAGACCAGTTGAATTGCAGTCATGACCTGATTAAGATTGCAATAATTCTTTTTCACTGTGCTAAATCAATCTGTTTTCAGTAATGTAAAACTGGCAATATAATGACAGTTTAACAAGAATCACCAATACTGAATCTATGAAATCTTTAATGTCTTTGTTGCTAGCTGCCGTCAAATCGAGTATGGCTCATAGTAATGTTATGAGCAAAAGATCTGAACCCAGACCTGTCCTGTGCCATCCTCACACTTCCAGATACAGAAAAGTCCATTGCATCAGTCACTGTGTCAACCCATTAGTTGAGAGTCTTCCCCTCCTTCACCAACCCTCCACCCTTCCCAATATCAAGTCATTAATATATTCTTTTCCAAGGAATAATACCTCCTAGCAATATGTCCAAAGTATGTGAGGTGAAGCCTCATCCTTCTTGCCTCCAAAGAGCACTCTGGCTGCACCCTCTTCAAGACCTATCTATTCATTCAGCAAATGTCTTAAAGTTTTCCCCACTTTCAATAAACAATGTCAAGGTCCTCTTCAAACTGCTAAAGAGCAAAGATTTCAATTTAAAGTCTGAGATATGTCTGATCAAAGCCATGGAACAAGCATTTGTTTTCTATGCATCTGAGAGTTAAATGAGTAAGTATAACAGAAGCAGGATCGGTGCTTTTGAATTGTTATGTTAGCAAAAAGGCCTGAATATTAAATGGACTGCCAAAAGGAAAAAACAAAAAGTCTGTCTTCAAGGAAGTACAATCAGGTTACCTTTAAAGTAAACAATACTTAAACTCATTCTTACATACTTCGAGCATGCTGTCAAGAAGGGCCAGTCCTCGAAAAAAGGCATCATGCTAGAAAGGTGGAGAGTTGGGTAAGAAAAGAAGACCATCAACAGTACATACAATACCACTGACTTTATAACAATGGTCTCAGGGATGTACAAGTAATTGTAAGGATGGCAAGATAGGGCAAGATTCAGATCTGTTGTTCATAGTATCAATATAGGACTTGATGGCACCTAACACTACCATGCATAGATCTAGATCTGGATCTCCATCTACATATGCATGTATACGCATAGATAATACACTTATACAGTATGGCTTACACTGTGATTAACATTAACAGTGAAATAATGAACTAGCATTCATTTACTTCTTGATCTAATGTCCTTATACAATAAGCCCAGGGTTGACCACAGACTTATTTAGCAAATAAAATGCTATCAAGTGTGATGAATGGGAAGTTTGATGCAGATATTTAAACAGTAAGGCTTAATGCCCATTAGAAAATTCTTTCTGGAAGCCAATCATTATGCTGTAAGGAAGTTGAGATTCAATTACTAAATGGTAAGAGGCCATGTGGAGAAAGACCTTGCAGTAAGCAAGAAGATATGGTTTTTTCCCCCTCCGCCACTAAGCTTCCATCTGAAAATGGCTGTATAAGTGATCTCAGTGAAACCTTATGGAGTAGAAGAGTTGTCCATCTTGGTCACGTCAAACATACCACTGGGACTTGAGAAATCATCATTCTTCTAACCTCTAAGTTTTTGAGTATTTTATAATAGATACTGGCAAAATATATGCACTTAAGAGTTTTCATCTAGTGAAATTTTATAAGTGCTTATTTGGGGACATTATCTTGCCTAAACTTGTTCAGAGGAATATGAGGAAATTATCACTGTGCAGGATTCATTTAATATGACTAGTAATGGATTTTGTATCTAATGCACAAAGTTTTATTGCTCCTTAGAGACTTGTTTTGGAAATGAGAAGTCCTGCAGGGGCTTCATAGTTACTTTTTTTTCTCCCCATCATGTGGCTATAAATAGCAGTGAAGAGTAAACCAGCAGTTTGATGAGACTCTTAAGACAATTTAAAAAAATTCCTAAGTAATTTCCCACAGAGATATAGTAGAAATTGAGATTTTTTTCAGAGATGTTAAGCTGATTATAGTCTCATCAGATTCTTAAAGGAATAAGCAGGCTATAGATCTAGAGAAATTGAGAGTTAATACATGGATTAAATGTGTGCATTTGATTTAAACTGAAGGTTATTTTCTACCTCAGAAAGAAAACCACATTTTTTTCCCTTTAACTTTGAAGACATATATAGACTTGCTTATAGAAAAAGCTAAAGCAAATAAAGGAGTTTAATGTAAATTTTATACATTTCTAGAGAAATATTAATGATTTACTTTAATTCACATGTCCTTGGGTCTAATACAGACAATAAAAAAATGTAGGCAGGGTACACAGAAAATATTAGAACCTATCTTCTATCTCCTTAAAATTACACAGTAATATAAATACTGGCTACATGATCTGTAGTATCTAAGAAGCTACTATGTTGTATGCCCATTTGTAACTTTAATATTGTTTTCTTTTTGAGAAAGATAAAAAAGAAATTACTTCAAAAATTTTAAAACACTTCATTTACATGTAACAGAATTCAAATTGAAGCAGCAGAAGTTAGAATTTACTATAAGATAAGGGGATTGTAAAAAAATATTTGCTTTCTCCTTATGAAAGACTTGATCACATCACCATTCTTCAAAGAAATTAATGACTTAACTATGGAGACTTGAAAATTCCACTGCAATGCAAGGCTTACTACACTACTTTGTGTGATATATAAACATGATATGCTTTGAGTAAGTAATGTTGAATTACAAAGAAATAATTTTCATAAGGGAAGCCACAGACTGGGAAAAAGTATTTGGCAATGGCATGTCAGATAAGGGACTTATATCTCGAATTTATAAAATACTCGAGCACCACAACAAGATAAAGGTAAACAATCCAATTGAAAAATGGGCACAGGTTATGAAGAGACACTTCACCAAAGAAGACATTTGATAACCAACAAACATATGAAGATGTTAAAAAAACAAACTAGCTCTAAGAGAGATGCAAATCAAAACAACTATGAGATATCATCTCTTCCCAATCAGAATAGCAAAGTATAACAGAACAGCAAACATCAAATGCTGGAGAGGTTGTGGAGAAACTGGAACCCTTATTCACTGTTGGTGGGAGTGTAAAATGGTGCAGCAACTATGGAAGGCAGTATGGCACTTTCTCAAAATGTTGCAAATAGAGATACCATTTGAATCAGCAATTCCACTACTGGGAATATACCCCAAAGAGACCATAACTGCCACTCAAGCAGATATATGCACACCCATGATTATTGAGGCTTTGTTCACCATAGCAAAGAGTTGGAAACAACTCAAACAAACAAATGGATAGAGAAGCTCTAGTATATTCACACAATGGAATACTACGCTGCATTGAAAAACAAGGAACTCAAGAAATATTATATGAAATGTGTGATCCTGAAGGACATTATGCTGAGTAAAATATCTCAGTCACAAAAAGGACAAATATTACATAGTGCCCTTGCTGTAAAAAAAAGAGGGGGGGGAAGAATAATACAAAAGATAAAAATAAGAAGAAAAAAAAAGAAATGCCAAGTCAGTCCCTTTTGATTTTCTGATGCCACCTCTGCACATTTCAGTATAATACTCTGCCTTGCCTTCCTACACTGCCACTGACCTTTGAAATCTTCTGTTCAGCTCTTTGTTGTTGTTGTTAGGTGCCATTGAGTCGAGTACTACTCATAGGGACCCTGTGAACAAAAGATCAGATATCAGTCCTGTTCTGTTCCATCCTCACACATCCTGACACACAAGAAACCATTGCAGTAGTCACCTTGTCACTTTACCTGGTTGAGGATTGTCAGCACTGCAGTGCAATATTCATAGTCTCTTTTGACATCCATTTTGGTCTTGTTTTCCTCCTCTGGCTTTGTAATGACCTTTTGTATTCTTCCTGGATGACATTCTTTATATCCTCCCTCAGCTTAACTGGCCTTCTTTCATTGGTATTTAAGCCCTCAAATCTGTTCCTAAAATGGTTTTGAAAATAGGTGAGATAGACCGAAGGCCAAATTTTTGTTTCTGTTGATTTAATTGATTATTAATTGAAATAGAAGTAGCACAATTCATAAATGTAGGAGAAATTGTAAAGATAGATAAATGTTGTTTTGATGGAAGGAAACTAAACATCAAGAGTATAAGTGAGGAAAAGTTTATAATTTTACAAATCTTGAGAGTAATGGTAGCCCTGAAAACAAATTGGCAAGGCTGCATGATAAATATTATATTTTTAGTTTTTCTCCAAATTACTGAGGAGCAATGATGTTAGTTTGAGGACTAAGGTGCACCTGACTCAAGCCATTATTTTTCAGTTACTTACTATGCATCTGAGAGCTGGACAATGAATAAAGATAACAGAATAAAACTTGATGCCTTTAACTGTAGTGTTGGAGGGTACTGGATATCTCGTGGATTGTCAAAAGAACAAACTTATATAATTTGGGAAAAGTGCAGCCAGTATGCTCCTTGGAGGATGGTGAAGTTCTGTCTTTCATACTTTGTCTATGTAACTAGACAAGACTATTTCTTGGAAAGGGACATCATACTTTGAAATGTGAAGACATGGCAACAAAAGGGGAAAAAAAACCCTCAGTCAGGTGGATTGACATAATGACTGCAGCAATGGGTTCTAGTTTGTCAGAGATTGTGAGGTTGACACAAGAAAGGACAGTTCATATTTGCTGTTCATATGGTTGCTATGAGTTGTACTTGATTTTTTAACTCTTAACAACAAAAACAATAGTTTTTAAAAACTGATTATGAATGAAGTAATATTCTTGCTCACTTTTTCATTCTTGGCGTAGTATATCATATGATTGTCAGACTTAAAGTGGCCAATGCCAGTCCATCTCAGCTTGCTAATCAATGTCAATACCTATGTATGTTAAACTTTCCTAAATTCTGCTTTGTACTGTCCACATTCCAATTACTAATGAATCTTTGCAGCTATTCCTTCCTTGTTTTTTTAATCACCCGATCTGAGGGCTGTACCACCAGTACTATATCTAACAATGTCCCTCTATTGTTCATAAAGTTCACAGGCATGTTGTTACAAAAATGGTTGGCCAATCTTTCTCCCTTGCCTACCTATCTTAATCTGGGCTCTATTGTGTACAGACAAGTGCTGTACACAAATGAGCTCACAGTAAAGGAGTGTACAAATCCATATCTAACTGTAAGAATCACTAATATACCAATCATACCTACAATACGACAACATGCAAATAATTCCGCAGTTACAATAAGCTGATGAGTGTTTCACCCCTATAAACAAACCATAAGGACAAGCAAATGTATAGACGTAATGGTACAGATAGTGAAGCGTTCTGTGAACCCAGAAGGCCCAGAAGCGGAGAAGCTGACATGGGTCTCCCTCGGTGAGTCAGGGATTGAAATCTTAGAAAACTTAATTATTGCTATTTGTTGTTATGTGTGATTGAGTCAAAATTGACCCATAGCTTCCTCTCCAGGGGATTTTTAGAGGCAGTAAATAGAACTGGAGAAGATTGCTCATCTTATATCCACTGAGCAGCTGGTGGGTTCAAACCACATACTTTTGGTTGGCAGGACAAATTGTTACCACTAAGCCACCATAGCTCAATAGAATATCTAATTATGCTCATGTTATACAGGTGTCCAGGTCTTTTGTTCATAGGGTTGCTATGAGTAGCTTATGACTCCACAGCACTTAACAACAAAAATAGCATAGAGAAAGATCAGTTGTCCTAGTGGACAGAAAATCAAGCTCCTGAGGCAAAGGTGGGTGACTCTAACCCTCAGGTCTGGTTCAAATTGTTTTTGGTGTAATATTCTTCTAGGTCATATAACCCTGATATGTCCACTTGCTGTTCAGAAGTAACTAGTGGTTGCTGTGAAGCTGAACATTGTGACACTGATGGGTCAAATGCGAGAATGGCTACCCATTGTGGACGGTGTTTGGTGGAGATCCCTGATTAAAACAAGCTTGGAAGCATGAGTGTCATCCACTTCCATAATAGTTTACCACTGGAAACCCTAATAACCTGAAGAAAGGACAAAAGTTATACAGGTGTCCAGGTCTTTCATTCACAGGGTCATTATGAGTCTCCTACGACTTGATAGTACTTAACAACAACAACAACAAAAGGCAAAATCTATATCTAGACCAAGAAGCTTTCATGCAAACAAATTTTAAGTGTAGCCAAGTCAAGTACAATTCATAGAAACTCTATGAACAAAAGACCTGAACCCTGTTCTATCCTGTGTCATACTCACGCAAGAGCTCATTGCAGCGGTCACCATGTCAATCCAGTTGGTTGAGGGTCTTCCTCTCCTTTGCTGATCCTCCACTCTTCCCAGCACCATGTCCTTCTCCAAGGAATAGCCACTCCTGGCAAAGTATGCTCAAAGTATGTGAGGCAAAGCCTCATCATTCTTGTTTGCAAAGAGCACTCCAGCTGTGCCCTCTCCAAGATATGTATGCTTGTTCTCCTCGCAATTCATGGGATGTTCAGTGCTCTTCTCCAACACCACAGCCCAAAGACATTAAAATAGAAAGAAAAAGAAAAAGTGCATGGTTTAAAATCTAGTAAGATGTGATATCAGAGTTTTTATCCTTTCAAACAGCTATGAATCTGTAAGTAAGCTCTAGTAGCTAACGTCAAGGAGTTGCACTGCCAATCTAAAGAAATACTTTGAGGCCACCAGATCCTTTATAGGAGAAATAATGGCAATCTCCTAGGGTAATTTACAGACTCTGAAAAATCTACTGGATGGTCAGCTATGGTTCATTTCTGACTCAATGCCACATAATCACAATAATTTAATTTTTAATAAACAAACGCAGTGTCTCCGTATTTCCTGACTGCTGGTAACAAGGGTGCCAATTGAAGATTTAATCCAGATGAAGCTATTGCCAATTTCAGTCTCCAATACATTAATCATGACACTGCCTATCAGTCCCGGGGTAAAAATCTTGTTCTTCTTCTTCTTTATGTTTTTTAGAACACACGCAGATTAACAGAAAGGGCAACCTAGGTAGAAC